>NW_027204826.1:715000-792500 GCF_024711535.1 Dipodomys merriami
AACAGATATTTTCTTATTTATCCTGGCAACAGAAGGGGCTGCTGGCAAGTGGCACTGTGGCTCGAAGTGCTAGAGCGCTAGCCTTGAGTGCAAAAGCTCAAGGACTATTCCCACGTGCTTAGTTCAAGCCCCAGGACTGACGAAACAACCCACCAAACAAACAAAGAAACAAACAAGTTGAGCTCTGGTGGCTCACGTCTGTAATCCTAGTTACTCAGGAGGCTGAGATCTGAGGGTAATGGTTCAATTCAAGCTTCATGACTGACAAAACACAAAACCAACAAAAAAACAAAAAAAAAGAGAAGGGCTGATCTTTCATAGTCTCTTGACTATGAAAGTCTCATGAACTTACTTTTCTTTTCTTTTTTATTTTATTTTATTTTATTTTTTGGATCCGGTCATGGGGCCTGAACTCTGGGCCTGGGCGCTGTCCCTCAGCTCTTCAGCTCAAAGCTAGGGCTCTATCACTTGAGCCACAGCGCCACTTCCGGCTTTTTTCTTTTTGCTTATGTGGTGCTGAGGAATCGAACCCAGGGCCTCATGCATGCAAGGCAAGTGCTCTACCACTGAGCCTCCTTCCCAGCCCCAAAATTCAAGACTTGGAAGGGAAGAATTAATCATGTGACTCTCCATGGAGATAAAGGGTAGAAGGAAATTATTTACAGGACACACAGTCTCAATATTGAGCCTCTCATTATCGAGTTGTATTTAGCAGAAGAGTAGTTAGCAATGTTCTGGTGTGTGTGTGTGTGTGTGTGTGTGTGTGTGTGTGTGTGTGTGTGTGTGTGTGTGTGTTGGGGAGGAAACTTTAAGAGATTCATTGTGCAAATAAAAGGAAAACAAAATGGAATCCAAAAGGTGAGAGAATCTAATATCACATAAAAGCCACAACCAACCAACCAACCTACAACAAAAAATAAATAAAAATAAAATAAGATGTTTAGATTTAAGCTGTCTTTGTTTGTTTGTTTTTTCTTTTCTTTTTTTATTGTGAAAATACTGTACAGAGGGGTTACAATTACATGGGCAAGATAATGAGTACATTTCTTATCAAGCATTGTAGCCTCCTCCTTTGTTTCCCCTTCCTATCCCTTCCCATCCTCCCCCCCCGCCCCCCCCACCCAATCCTCCCTGCTTCCCCCCCCCCCCCCCGTTTGTTTGTTTTTATACCAGTTCTGGGATTGAACTCAGGACCACACAGCTCTCACTCAGCTTTTCAGTCCAAGGCTGGTGCTCTACCACTCAAGCCACACCTCCACTTCTGATTTTTCAATCATTTTTTGGAGATAAGCTTCATAGACTTTTCTTCCTGGGGTTGGCTTTGAACCGCCATGCTCAGCTCCTAGCCTCTTGAATAGCCAGGCTTACAGGAATGAGCCACCAGCCCCTGCTGAGCCAAGAGATGCTTCTAGGCCTCAAGGTGTCCTGTGGTTCCACTTCCCCCAATACCATCAGAGCAATGGCTATTTCAGTAGCAACCTGGAGGCATGCCCACTTGTGCTAGTCCTAAATATGTGTTTGTTGTTGTATTGTTCATCTCAGGGATCTAGAGAACTTATGAGGTAAGGGGAGAATGCCCAGAGGAGGCTTGAATTCCAGACGTTCCAGGGACATTATGAGCTGGCCAAAGGGCAGCATGGGGGGCACCGAAATCCATCAAGAGCAAAGACAGCCTTTCCATAAGTACCTTTCTCCACCAGAGTTTCCTTTCATTGAATTTTTCTTCTCTCTCCCTCCCTCCCCCCGCCCTGGGCAATATTTAAAATGCTGAATCGCAATGAAGTTCCCTATTGTAGGAAGAGTCAGCTGAGCATTTGAGAACCCTACCTCTCAAAATTACCTTGGGAAGATCATGCTCCTTTGAGGGCCAAGGCAAGACTGGTTTGGGAACTGCCCAGATTTAAACACCAAAAGCCAAGACAAAGACATTCCTGAGTCTCCCAGGCTGGGGTGAACAGTGGTTTTTGTGTTGGGCTTTATAGTTATTTCTGGGAACTTAAGAAGAGATGAGATTCTGGTGAGGCTCCCTCTTCCCCTGACTACTGAGGCTTGAATGAGGTCTCAGGCTCTTGCTTGGGTTTTTATTTTGTTTTGTTTTGTGCTCATGGCTGGTTCTCTACCACTTGAGACAAACTCCCAGCTTGACTTTTTGCTGGTTAATTGGAGATGAGTCTCTGGGATTTTTTTAATTCCTGGGATGGCTCCAGGCTGTGATTCTCTGACCTCAGCCTCCTCAGTCACTAGGATTTTAGGCGTGAGCCACTGGTGGCCGGCTGGGAGCAGTAATGCTTCCAAGGACACCTCTGTGTGGCAGCCCCTGTCCCCATGTGTTTTTGTTTGGGATCTATCCATGGTCAAACCCCACAAAACTTCATCCTTTATGCTTTCCGGGTTGCTTGGATATTCTTGGGATGCCTATTGAGGATAAAGAGATGTTTCTCAAAAAGACACAAATTTCTACTTTCGTCTTTCCACTAAAGTGATTCCATCTGTTATAGTGTCTAAAAGGAGGAGTCATGGTTTATCCTTCACGACGTGTATGGCCTTTTAACCCAACCACAACGCTGAAACCTCTTCTCATGCCGTGGTAGCAAACCCCTCACCAGATGAAACAAAACAGTGTAAGACATGGACAAGCTGCCTCTCCCCTTCCTGCTGCCTTCTTCTCTCCCTCATGGGTTCACTGCGAAGCTCCATTCATTCAGAGGTAAAAGCCAGCAGCCAGAGTCAGGTGCTGGTACTCATGCCTGTAATCCTAGCTTCTTAGGAGGCTGAGATTTGAGGATCATGGGTTCAAGGCAAGCCCAGGAGGAAAAGTCTGGGAGACTCTTATTTCCAAGAAAAGCTGGAAGTGGAGCTGTGGCTCAAGTAGTAGAGCGCTGGTCTTGAGCAAAAGAAACTCAGGGACAGCACCCAGGCCCCGAGTTCAAGCCCCAAGACTGGAAAAAACAAAAAAAAACTCCTCCCAAAACCCAAATATACCAATGACAACAAAAATACCTAGCAGCCAGGATATTAAGGGATGTTTCCTCCATACACCACACATTCTGGCATCCTTCCCCCCTCCAATTATATTATATTATTTATGCTTTCCTAGTGTTTATTACCATATATTAGTTGCACGAGGGGAGATGTACCTGTGAAACTTCCATAATGTATTCCATTTACTCTCATCTCCTCGGTCACCCTCCCTTCCCCTCTTCCATTCCACTGGGTCTCACCTCCTCTATCAACCATTCTCCTTTCTCCTCTTCCAGAAAACAGTTTCCCCAGGCTTTATTGTTTTATTGTCCTCTGTGCCAGTGGTCGCCACTCACCCGCTTTGTTAGCCCAGCCCCTCCCTGCACAGGCCCACCAACTCCAGCTTTATTCTGAGCTGTGTGTGGACACCTGCTTCTCCTTCCATCTGACCACCTTTTATTTTATTTTATTTTTTTGTGCCAGTCCTAGAGCTTTAAACTCAGGGCCCGGGCACTGTCCCTGAGCTTCTTTTAGCCCAAGGCGAGCACTGGACCACTTGAGCCACAGCTCCACTTCCAGCTTTTTATTTTTATTTTTTTGTTAGTTTAGTGGAGATAAGAGTCTCATGGGCTTTCCTGCCTTGGCTGACTTCAAACCTGGGTCCTCAGATTGGTTCCTTCTGAGTAGCTGAGATGATCGGCACCCAGTTGGAGTCATTATATTTAAAGTAGCTTTCTTTTAGACAGCAGAGAATTTGGGTTTGGCTGTTTGTTGTTTGTTTCTAATCTGAAAAGCTTTTGTTGTTGTTGTTGTTGGTCATGGGGCTTCAACTCTGGGCCTGATGGCCATCCCTCAGCTCTTGAGCTCAAGGCTAGTGCTCTACCACGTGAGCTACAACACCACTTCCAGTTTCCTGGTGGTTTATTGGAGATAAGAGTCTTATGGACTTTCCTGCCTGGGCTGGCTTTGAATCGCAATCCTCAGAGCTCAACCTTCTGAGTAGCTAGGATTACAGGCGTGAGCCACTAGTGCCCAGCAAACTTGGCTTTTTCTATACTAACTTTTTAGATCATTATATTATGCAATTAGCATGGTTTTATCTATCTGTCTATCATCTATATTGTCTGAATATCTTTCTGCTTGCCTGCATATGTATGTATGTATGTATGTATGTATGTATGTATGTATCTATCTATCTATCTATCTATCTGCCTATTTATCTATCATCTGTCTACCTATCATCTATATTTGTCTTTTTAAATGTCTTTCTACCTGCTTGCATCCATTCTACATCTATCTGTCCATCTGTCATCTCTTTACTCTCTTATTGCATATATGTGCATGCAACTGCATTTATACGTCTGTACCTATGAAGTAGTTGGTTTGAATTCAGGGCTCTGACACTCTAGACATGCACTCTACTGCTCCAGTCACCAAGCCCTCAGCTCTTTTCACTTTTGTTGTTTTTTTCAGAGAAGGTCTTGTGTTTGCCAGAGTTCTCAAGTGTGAGAGTTGCTGAGGTCTCGAGGCAGGACCCGATATGGCCGCCCCATGCAGCAGATGAGGAAACATGAGTCCAGACTGCACAACCTCTTGCCCAAATAGCAGAAGCAGACACAAAGAGCTGGGCACAGACCCCAAGCCTCCTTCCCCCTTGCTCAGTGCCTTACCCTCATGCACTGCCTAGCATGTCCTATCCACCGAGGAAGGAGCAGCAGCACAACCTTGTGGGGTGCAGAGCTCAGCTACAACATGTCTCTGAGATCCATCTCAGCCTTCCTCTCTTGTCTGAAATTCCCAGACTTTCCCAGGGTTTCCAGCCTCCAGCAGCCAACATCTGACACTGGTCCTCTCTGCTTGAGTAGGAAGTGGATTGATTTGAAGAATATCAGAGGTGGACTGAGTCAGCAGTAAAGTGAGAAAACCAGGCTGGGGAATGGATACTTGTTTAACTACACTGGAAGGCAGCTTGAAGAGTCTTCCAGTCTCCAGTGACAGCTGCAGCATTCCTAGGCATTTATCCAAAAGATTACAAATCAGGACACAGTAAAGCCACCAGCACATCCATGTTCATTGCTGCACTAGTCACCATAGCCAAGTCATAGAGTCAGCCCAGACACCCCTCCCTGGATGAATGGGTCAAGAAGATGTGATCAATATACATATATGTATATATAATATATATATATATATATATATGTGTGTGCAATGGAATTTCACTCACCCATTAGAAAGAATGATATTAAATTATCTGCAAAGAGATGGAGGGATCTGGAAAAATTCTGTTAAGTAAGTCAGGCCCAGAGAGAGAAAGATTCATGTTTTCTCTCATATGTGGAAGCTAGAACTAATTTATCAATGTGCAAGCAAACACATATGAGGTTGTATGCAAGCACACACAAATGCATTAATGCAAATATGGCATCTTCAGGGCAGAATTCAAATAGTGTCATTCCTTAATAGCAAAAACAAACCCATAATCCAACATAATACGTGCCAGGAAGCTGGTACTTATTGGGGGGGGGAGGGAGGAGAGGGGAAAGGGGTAGATGTATGAAGAGAGGAAAAGTAGAGTCATAATATTTAATTAATGTTCTATAAAATTAAGAAAATTGAAGGGAAGGGTTGGGTTGGGATGGGGGAGAATCATGGAAGAGGTGACATTGATTGAGATACATTGTACTCATAAACAGATTTGTTAAAGTGACCCTTTTGTAAAAATGCAATTAAAAATTTGTGTCCAGGCTCCGGTGACTCATGCCTGTCATCCTAGCAACTCAGGAGGCTGAAATCTGAGGATCAAAGTTCACACCCAGCCTGGAAAGGCAAGTCTATAAGACTTTTATCTACAATGAACCACTACAAAGCTGGAAGTGGAGGCGTGGCTCAAGTGGTAGAGCGCTAGCCTCAAGCAAAAACAAAACTGGAGGGACAAAAACAAAACCAAAGTCCTGGGTTCAAACCCCGGGATTGGTGTATGCACTCACACACACACACACACACACACACACACACACACACACACACACACAATGACCTTTAACTGTGACCATACAGGCTTACCTGGGCATTCATCACTCCTTCAGTAAGAAACATTTATACCATGTACACATTGTGAATCCAGTAAGGAACCCGAAGCAAACTTCATCCCTATTTTCCTGGTTTCTGATAGTCCTCTCCCTAAGGCTGGTTTTGAACAGGTGTTGCTGCAAGGTAATAAACGCAGCCAATTGTAAAAGTTGGGTGGGGAGGAGCTCTGGCAGAATATCGTTGTCAGCAAGGCCCAAAGGAAGCATTATTTAAAGTATCCATGAATTAGCAGGTTCACTTTTAGAGTAGGTTGCCAGCCACAGCCTGCCACAGCCAGGAAATGCCATGGAGATCCGAGTCCCTTAGGCTGGCCTCTCAGACCACAGCTTGGAGCTGGCATTTTGGTTTTATGGTAGAAGAAAAGCCAAGTTTTGGAGCCTGAAGGAGAGGGCTCTGCCCCCAAAGAAGGTAGGCTGTCCTGGGATTTTGCCCTCCTTTAGAAACAAGACTGTGAATCTGAAGAGTATGAGAGGGTGTGTGTGTGTGTGTGTGTGTGTGTGTGTGTGTGTGTGTGTGTGTGTGTGTGTGTGTGTGTGTGTGTGTGTGTGTGTGTGTGTGTGTGTGTGTGTGTGTGTGTGTGCCGCTGTGAGTGTGACTTCCCCAGCCTGGTCACTGGCTGGATGTGTAACTGTACTGCCCCTGCCTGGGTGGCTTGGTGGCCTTATGGTTGGCATAGATCCATTCCATTGGACTTTGGGAAAACCCAGCCCCAGTAGGGTTGGGTTTGGAGGGTTGAGGGGCGGATGGTGGGGTGACAGATCATCTCTCCAATTTTGGTGACCAATGAGGTGAACACCAGCCTTGCCGGGCTCTGCGGAGTCCAAGGCTGGGGAAGGACGTCTGGGCTGTGTCCCTGGGGCGCGGCGGCCGTGGGGACAGTCACCTTCCCGCGTGGAGAAATGAGGGGGGAAGTGGGGGGGGGGAAGCGGACCCCGGGGGCGGCTCCTCCCCAGCCTCCCTCCCGCACGGAATCTCAGCTCACCCCGGCCCCCGCGCAGCCCGGAGCAGCGACGCAAAGACCGGGGGACACGGCCCTCCTTCCCGGGGGCTCTGGCGGCGCCTGCATCCGCACCCGCTGTTCCCCCAGTGCGGGCATCCCAATGCGGGTATCCCGGGGCGGGCACCCTACTGCGGGCATCCCCAGGATGGGCTCCCCGCACCCGTCTCCGTCCCCGGGGCGCGCGCCGCCGCCTCCCGCGCCCCCCCTCCCCGCGCGCCCCGGGTGGAAGGCGATGGCGAAGCCGCGCCTGGCTCCCCGCCGCCGGGTCCCCGGCCCGCGCCGCCCGCAGCCTCCCAGCCGGTGACGCGGTGGCGTCGCCGAGACACAAAGACCTCACGGGTCCGGCCAAGCGGGGCGCCCCCCGCGCCCCCCGTCCCGGCTTCCATCTCCTCCTCGGCGGGGAGGGCGGGCGTCCCCACCCCATTCCGCCCGGGAGCAGAGCCCACAGCCCGCACCCCGAGCCTCCCAGGCGGAGGCTCAGCCCCGGAGCCCCGCGAGGCGGCCCGGGAGGCAACTCCGGCGGCTCCCGGAGGCCCGCGAGGGGGCCGGGGCAGCGCGTGTGCCGCGTGCGTGTGCAAAGTGAGTGTGTACGCGCGCGCGTGCAGTGTGCGCCCGCCGCGCGCGCGCCGTGTCCAGCCCGGGGCTGCGGGGCCCTGCGGCCGCGGGGAGGCGGGAGGCGGGAGGCGGGGAGCCGCGGGCCGAGCCGGCCCCGCGGCGCTGCGGGGCGCGCGCGTGCGCGTGCGCGGGCCGGGCCGGGTGGGCCGGTGCCGAGGGGTTGGCGGACCACAGCTGATGGAGAGATGAGGCGCTGGGAGGAGAGAAGCGATCGGGAGCGATCATGCACGCAGTTTGGGGTAAGTTTTCCTGTTTGAGTTTCACTATTATTATTATTTATTAATCTTCAGAAAACGGGCGTTCTGGGGGTTAACCCCGGCGATCTCTGGGTGCAAAAACATCCGGCCCATCAGAGGCTCAAAGTACAGCTGGGAAGCTGGACAGAGCCCGCAAAGGCGGCCCTCAGGGTACCTGGTTGTTCCATTGAGACTTCCAGTCATTGAAATGGGAGCCACTCCAAGGAGGAGAAGGAGGAGAGAGGAGGAGGAGGAGGAGAGAGGAAGTTCAACTTCGCCTGCCAAACAACCCCAAACAACCCCACCGCAGCCAGGCCGGGCTGGGCAGGAACCCTGTGCAGTCACTCACAAACCACAGCTCCTGTCTGCAGCCTCAGCCGCCAGCTCTCCAAAAAGCCAGCACTCTTGGAGGGCTACCTCACCACCAAAGAATTAATTTGTCCCTCTGTGGGGGACAAGTGTAGGGGGGGGGGTGGGCGCAGGCCGCGCCCGTGGAGGCATTTACATAGCAAAACTCTTTGGCAGCCTCCAGCTCAGCATTGTTTTGGGGAGGTGCTGGCAACATCAACAGCACTGTGCCCACAGCCCATTGCTGATCTTCGAGCACTTTCAGGGAATTAAATCATCTTTGGCAAAGAACTAGGGTCTATTCAGACTGTACCCCAGTTTCTCTTGGGGTTGGGGGATTTCATTGGGAGGTGGCAGGACCTTGTAGCTTGTCCTTGTCCCCGGGATTCGGGGGCCTTCATTGCTGGCTTTCTGTGTGGCATAAAGAATTTCCAGAAGGAGTTAGGTACAGTGTATGAGACCAGCTATGCATATTCTCTTCCACCAAAACAAACTACCACTGTCAGTAATTCCTTGTGGAATGTCCATGGCCAATGTAGGTGACCATTAGCTTTCCTGGAGCCTTATGGAAAGACAGAAGCCCGCAGGGCCTGCTTTGGCACTAAGATGTGTTTTCCAGTGAGCTGCTGGCTGGCCAGAGGCTGGTGGAGATGTTGGACGTGATATTTCAGGGACTGTTGATAAGGAGAGGTAGGTTGGGGAGTACTGAGTGTCGGGGATTTGTACAAAACCTAATGAGTTTTTCTTCTTGCCTAGAATGGGGGAGGGGGAGAAAAGGGTGTGGAGGTTAAATCTATAGGAAGCAAATTTAAAGATTCTTTTAGGTACCTGAAGCCTGGAGGGAGACTTCTAAATGTCTAGGAAATAAAATCTGGTTTTTATTGTGTGTGTGAGAGAGACTGGTGTAAATCTGGGGCTCTGTGTGTGTGTGTGTGTGTGTGTGTGTGAGTGTGTGTGTGTGCAAAGAAATGGCAGTTGCCACGGGAAAGGGGAGATCAAACAGTTCATTAGCATTTCTGATGAATGTGAGGAAGGGTTTGTGGTTAGCCCTTAATCCTTGGGGAAGAGACGAAGGCCTTTTTCTGTCGTTGGAGTTAGGTTCCTTTTGAATTTTACTTGTACTGTAGCATTGTTTTCTGGCCAATTCTAGAGGCAAATGAATGTACTTTTTCTAGCATGTAAAAGCTGTTGTACTTACTGCTTTGCCCGTATTCACTCTTAAACACTTCTGCTTTGGAAAAAGCCTGGCTCCTCCGTCTCTCTCCATGGCAAGCAGCACTGGGCTGGGGGGCGGGGGAGGGGGCGGTTCTCACTCCCAAATGAGCTCTTTCTCAAACCTCCACACACATAAAGCAGAAGGCAGAAGGTGAGATTACAGCAGAGCTGGGCTTTGATGAGCAGGAGAAAGCAGGGGGGAAGGCCCTGTCGGCGGTTCCTGCCAAAGGCGAATGTGTTGTTCTCACACCGACTGGCAAAGGTTCCAGATTCCTCTGTGACTCTGGGGCTCATCCCCATAGACTAGCTTTTCCCATGGACACACCAATATTTACTTGGAGGTGGTGTGTGCGCTTATCCTGTAGGTTTAGTATACATTGGTAGAAAGAAAAGAAGAGACAAGGAAAGAAAGACCTGCTGAGTTGAAGACCAACAGATATAGTCAGCTTTGCATCTCAGACAGGCTTTTAATTCACTGTTTGACCTTGGTAAATTACTTATTTTTACATGTCTGTTTTTTTCTTTCTTCCTCTTCTTCTTCTTCTTTCTCATTGTCCTCCTCCTCCTCCTCCTCCTCCTCCTCCTCCTCCTCCTCCTCCTCCTCCTCCTCCTTTTCCTCCTCCTCCTCCTTTTCCTCCTCCTCTTCTTCCTTCTGTTCCTCCTTCTCCTCCTGCTCTTCTTCTCCTTCCTTTTCCTCTTCCTTCTGCTCTTTTTCTTCTCCTTCCTCTTCCTCCTCCTCTTCTTCCTTCTCCTGCTCCTCCTCCATTTCCTCTTTTCCTCTTCCTCCTTTTCTTCTCCTCCTCCTTTTCTTCTCCTCTTCCTTTTCTTCTTTCTTCCTTCCTTCCTTCCTTCCTTCCTTTCTTCCTTCCTTCCTTCCTTCCTTTCTTTCTTTCTTTCTTTCTTTCTTTCTTTCTTTCTTTCTTTCTTTCTTTCTTTCTTTCTTTCTTTCTTTCTTTCTTTCTTTCTTTCTTTCTTTCTTTCTTTCTTGATGCCAGTCCTGGAGCTTGAACTCAGGGCCTGAGTGCTGTCCCTAAGTTATGTTTTATATTATTATTTGCTCAAGGATAGCACTCTTGAGCCACAACTTGAGCCACCACTTGAGCCACAACTCCACTTCTGGCTTTTTTGGTGAATTGGAGATTAGGGAATTTCCTGCCCAGGCTGGCTTTGAACTGAGATCTTCAGATCTCAGTCATCCTAGTAGCTAGGATGACAGGTATGAGCTACCAGTGTCCAGCGGTTTTCTTATATATAAAACCTTGAATCATCTCTGTCTCTATCTCTGTCTCTCTTTCTGTCTGCCTCTTTCTCTGATGGTATTGGCACTTGAACTTGGGGTGTTGTCCCTCAACTCTTTTACTCAGGGCTAGCACACTACTACTTGAACAGCACTTCTAATTCTTGCATTTTGTAATTTATTGGAGATAAAAGTCTCACCTATGGACTTTCCATGTCTGGGCTGGCTTCAAAGCACTATCTTCTGAACTCAGCCCCCTGAGTAGCTGGGATGACAGGCATGAGCCACTGGTGCTGGGCTCACTCTCTCTCTTCCTTTAGAAGAGTAGAAACCTCTGAAGTCTGGTTATACCTACATGCTAAGTGGATGAAACCGTGGCCTGTTTGTTCCCCAGCACTCTGTGGTACCCCTGAAAGCTCCTTGGAGTACAGTTTGAAAATGACTGGAAGCCACTAGCTCTGTGTGATCAGCATTGACAGCACCTATTACCTATGTCCAACCTTCCCAATGGCTAGCAGAATACTACACAGGATCACATGACCCTGCATCCACTGAGTCCAGCACTGTGCATGCATGCAAGCAGGTGCATGGAAAACGCTTGCTCAGGAGACGAGGAAGGGAGAGAGGGGTGAAGGTATAGAGGCTGAGCCATGCCTGCATGACGGTGTATCCAGTGCGGTGTGATGCTTAGGAGAGCTGAGAGTTTGATTTATATATTGCTCCATCTCCGGTGCCTAGAGTAAATATCACTGGACAAAGGGAGACTCCAAATTCATTATAAAGAAAACCTTGTTAGGTGCTGGTGGCTTGCACCAGTCATCCTAGCTACTCTGGAGGCTGAGATCTGAGGATCCTAGTTTGAAGCCAGGTTAGGCAGACAAATCTGTGAATCTTATCTCCAGTGACCATCAGGTGGAAGTGGAGGTGTGGCTCCAGCAGTAGAGTTCCAGTCTTGAGCAAAAAAGACAAAGTGAGCATGCAGGGCTTAAATTCAAGGCTCAGCCGCTGCTGTACCCCCTCCCCCTAGCACACACAAGAAAACAGTTAAAATAAAGTTAACAGTTGGGCATTGGTGGTTCATGCTGGTCATTCTAGCTACTCTGGAGGCTGAGATCTGAGGATTGTTGTTTGAAGCCAGCAAGGAAAAGTTTATGAGACTCTTATCTCCAATTATCACCAAAAAGCTGGAAGTGGGGCCTTGGTTCAAGTGGTAAGTACACTGTCCTTGGGCAAAAAAAGCTCAAGGACAGTGCCCAGGCCCTGATTCAAGCCCTAGGACTGGCATACACAAAAAGTAATAATAATAATAAACTTAACACTGGAAATGGATTATTCTACAAAGCATTGGGCAATACAGGTGCAATGCTTACTGGTGCTACATAAAGATTTTGGAACTCTCTCTCTCTCTGCGTTTTCCTGCATATTTGTAATTAGATGTGGCCATGTCACTTTTTCTTTTTTGGCCAAGAAACGTGCATGAAAGGTTTACTTTTGAAATTGATTTAATTTTCCTGGTTCTGGGGCTTGAACCCAGGGCCTTGTGCTCCTGCCCTTCTTCCCTTAGGGCGGAGTCTCTACCGCTTGAGCCGCGCTTCCACTTGGGAATATTTGCTGGTTCACTGGAGGTGAGGTCTCACAGGCTTCTCCGTTAGACTGCCTCCGGCCTCCGGCCTCCGTGCCTTGGGCCTCCGGCCCAGCCCCGTGCGCACCGGCGCCCGCCCTGCACCCAAACTTCCAAGAATTCCAGGCTTTTCTCTGCCTCAGTGGCAGTCAGAGTCCACTGGGAGCCCGGCCTGCCGGACACGGCGTGGACGGAGCCGGGGTGGGGTGGGGGGGACCCGACCGGACCTTGCCCCGGGGACTGCACTTGTCGTTTTGGTTGGACCCAGATAGGCCCTTTGAGGAGGAAGCGCGACTTGGATGCTGAGAATGCGTGGGGGTGCGCGGGGATGCGGGCTGGATGGACGTTCACCGGGCAGGGAGACCATGCACAGAGGCTGCTTTGTGAGCCTGGAGTTAACACCCCCAAACAGACCCCAGCGTGCCCCATCCTGCGTCCAGCCCCCCACCCCCGCCCTGACCGCGTCCCATCCCAACCCACCCTGGACTACGCCAGGCTCCCACCCAAGACCACGCCCAGTTCCCACCCAAGACCACGCCCCACTCTCATAACAGGCTCCGCCCCACCCTCACCCAAGACCACGCCCCACCCTCATACAGGCCCCACCCTCATACAGGCCCCACCCTCATACAGGCCCCGCCCCGCCCTCACCCAAGACCACGCCCCATCCTCCTGCAGGCCACACTCCTCCACAACCGGGCCCTGCTCTCAGCCAAGACCACGCCCATCCTTACGTAGGCCACGCCCTTCACTATCAAGCCCTGCTCTCACCCAAGGCCACGCCCACTCCTCAAGCAGGACACGCCCCTCCCTCACAACCATGCCCCGCCCTCACCCAAGGCTATGCTTCTCAGGCAGGCCACGTCCCTGGGGGCACTCATGACCACGCCCCTATAGTGACCACCTTCTCTCACTCAAGACTGCACCCATGTCTGTCCACCTTCCACCCGCTCACCACCCCTGTCCACCTTCCACCCGCTCACCACCTGTGTCCACCCTCCACCTGTTCACTACCTAGGTCCACCCTGAGCTCGTTGCCCACCCAGCCCTGCCCCACACCCACCCCATCTCTCCACTCCAGACCCTCACTACTTACTCTACCGCAGCCCACAGCCAATATCCATCCACACCCACTCATGGCCAATGCCCTGTCCCCACCTCACATTGGCCTGTTCCCAATACCATCCTTCTAGCACTGACTGAACACAACCATGGATGGTTTGTCTGGTGCCCTACTGTTTCCCCATGCTCTCAGCCAATGAGAGCAGAGCTCCCATGGCAGACTGATCTAGTGCCCGGGCCCACAAGGACACACGGGGCACAGGCTGCCAGCCAGTCGGTGCCAGCCTCTGCCTTGATTGCCTGCCATTTGCCGGCCCGTCTTCCGGTTGTGCATCTGTGTTTGGGGAGTAATTTTAGCCTCCAGTGGTGGCCATGGTGTGATCACCACATTGTGATGACCACTGGAATTCTGAGAGAGAAGTTTATGAATGATGAGTAGAATGTAAATTTTAGAGCTTATTTGAGGAGGCATCTACTGAGTAGCAGAAACAAAAGATCTCCTCAGAGGCACACACACAGACTGAGGAGGTGGAGTGGATCTGGAGCCTTGTGGCAGCGGCCCGCAGTGACTGAGACCAGGCTAGAGAAAGCAGGTGATGGGAATGGTGGTTATGGAGTTGGGGTGAGCACCAAGGTACTTTGTGTGTGATGGGGTACACAGTGGCTGTGTGTTGTGGGTAGATGGTGGGGGTGTGGTGGTTTGGGCCGTGGCTGTGGATTGTGGGTAGATGGTGGGTATATGTGGGGCAGAGAGTAGCTGTGGATTATGGGTGGTTCATGGGGAGGTTGTGAGTGGACAGTGGGTATCTGTGGTGTGGACAGTAACACTGGGGTGTGAGCAGGTCATGGCTGTGTGGTTTGTGGGCAGATAGTAGCTGCGGGCATAGTGGGCACTGGATGTGGCTTGTGGGCAGGTAGTGAGCATGTGGTTAGAAACATGGGGGCACAGGGTGTGGCTCTGGGCTGTGAGTAGGTAAGGAGTAGGTGTATGGTTGTGCGGCTCTGGCTTGTGTGGCTGGGCTTGGTCGTGGCTTGTGCGTAAGCAGGCAGTGGGTGTGTGGCTGGGTGGCTGTGGCAGCCATGGACCTCGAATGGTCTGGGCAGTGGCTGCCCCTGGGCTGTGGTCCCTGACCCCTGTCACCTGTTGTTTATCAGGCTGTTTCGGGTGTGACTCTCATTGAACAATGGCCTATGGAATTGGGGGGTGGCATCCTCACCATCCTGGCATTGTCACCATCTTGGTGAGGCGGGCGCAGCTTCTGGCACGGGTTGGGCAGTGGTGTGGGGCAGGTGTGGTAAACCATGGCGACTGCAGGCAGGGCAGTCTGTCTGTCCTGGGGAAGGTGGGAAAGAAACCCATGTTTCTTATATCGTGTGTGTGTGTGTGTGTGTGTGTGTGTGTGTGTGTGTGTGTGTGTGTGTGTGTGTGTGTGTGTGTGTGTGTGTGTGTGTGTGTGTGTGTGTGTGTGTGTGTGGACAGGGCCACCAGAGACCTGGAGTGAAGGCGTGACGCTCGTGTCCAGGCTGCATGCCATGCAAGGAGGCTGCAGACAGATCTTCCATCCCCAGGAACCACTGAAAGAACTCAGAGCTCATCAGTGAGGCACATGGGCCTGTGCCCATCCTGAGTCTTCCAGAACCCTTGAAGTGCAGAGACCCCTGGACTCAGTTTAGCAGAGCCGGAGCCATGGTGGAGGTGGATGGGCACATCTCCCGTCTCACTGGTTCAGACTGCCTGTGGGGAAGGAAGCTCTGAGTGTGATGTTGCTTCTGGAGCAAAACTTCCCTCCATGGCCCTAATGCCACTCATCTCCCAGAAGCATGCAGGGAGCCTCGGCCAAGTCCTGCGGGCAGCAGCTGGAGCCACCGAGAAGGGAAGAATTGTCCTTCAGCCAGACATCAGTGGCTCACACCTGTCATCCTAGCTCCTCTGGAGATTGAGATGTGAGGATCAAGGTTCAAAGCCAGCCCAGACAGGAAAGTCTGTGAGGCTTATCTCCAGTTAACCAGCGAAAAGCCAGAAGAGGAGCTGTGGCTCAAGTGATAGAGCACTAACCTTGAGCAAAAAAGCTAAGAGACAGCTCCCAGGCCCTGAGTTCAAGCCCCAACACACACACACACACACACACACACACACACACACACTCACACTCACACATGCACACACATATATGCACATAAACACATGCATGCGTGTACACACTTGAGGATTCAAGTCCTTGCACGTGAAGTCATTGTGTCTGGCTTTCCATATTTTTCTTCAAATCTTGGGGACTTAACAGAATAAATTTTGGGGTTATAATTCATGAGGGCTCTTCCTTCCTTCCTTTCTTTCTCTTCCTTCCTTCCTTTCTTTCTCTTCCTTCTTTCCTTCCTTCTTTTCTTTCTTTCTTTCTTTCTTTCTTTCTTTCTTTCTTTCTTTCTTTCTTTCTTTTCTTCCTTCCTTCCCTCCCTCTTTTCTTCCTTCCTTCCTTCCTTTCTTTCTTTCTTTCTTTCTTTCTTTCTTTCTTTCTTTCTTTCTTTCTTTCTTTCTTTTCTTCCTTCCTTTCCTTTTTTCGTGTGTGTGTGTGTGTGTGTGTGTGTGTGTGTGTGTTTGTATGCTGGTACTGGGGCTTGAACTCAGGGCCCTGGCAATGTCCCTTAGTATTTTTGCACAAGGCTGGAGCTTTACCACTTGAGCCATGGCTCCACTTGTGACTTTTTTGTGGTTCATTGGAGATAATAAGAATCACATGGATTTTCCCATCTGGGTTGGCTTTGAACCTGGATCCTCAGATCTCAGCCTCCTGGGTAGCTGGGGTTTCAGGCTTGAGCCACAGGTGTCCGGCAATGAGGGCTCTTACTAACATCAGTCCCCTCATCTCCTGCTAAACGAATGAAAGGCTCCAGTGTGGGGTGGCAGGCAGACGTGGGTCTGTTTGTGGGTGGAGGTGAAGGACTCATTTCAGGAGAGACCCATAGGCCTTTTGGTGATGTCCATCTGAGGCAAGAGAAAGCAAAGAGCAGAGGGAGGAGGCAGGCCTCATTCCGAAGCTGGAGCATGTGAGGGGAAAGGCTCCAGAGGAGATAAAATCCTTTGGTGTCTCCATTTCTTAAATTATCTTTTTTTTCCCCCCCTTCTCCTCTTTATTGTGCAAATTCTGGAGGTTTGAACTCAGGGCCTGAGTATAGTCCCTGAGCTCTTTTGTTTCAGGTTAGCACTCTTAACACTTTGAGTGGTTCATTGGAGACGACAGCCTCATGGGCTTTCTTGCCTGGGCTGGCTTTGAACTGCGATCCTCAGATCCCAGCCTCCTGAGTAGCTGGGATGACAGGTGTGAGCCCACCATAAGCCTAGCTTATTATTATATTTTAGGTCTGACTTTCACATATGAAAGAAAATATTCAGTCTTTAACTCTCTGAGCCTGATTTACTCAACGTAATTTTTTTTTCCAGGTCCATCCAGTTCTCAAAAAGAGATACAAGATTATTTTTCCTGATGGATGAACAATACATACACACACACACACACACACACACATACATACATACATACATACATACATACATACATACATATATACATAATCTCACATTTTGTTAAGCCACTCATTGTAGGGGATCTGGGATGCTTCCACAGAACTTGGCTGTTATGAATAGTGCCGGTGTCTTGGTTGAGTTCTATCTTGCAGTCTTTGAGTAAATGCCCAACAAATGGCATCGCTGGATAATCAGTTGCTCTGTTTTTAATTTGTGCCTGTTCTAGAGCTTGAACTCAGTGCCTGAGCGCTGTCCCTGAGCTTTCCACTCGAGCCATAACTCCACTTCCAGCTGTTTAGTGGTTCATTGGAGCTAAGAATCTCATGGACTTTCCTGCCTGGGCTGGCTTTGAACTGCGATCCTCAGATCTCAGCCTCCTGAGTAGTGGGGATGACAGGCATGTGCCCCTAGTACTGGCAGTGTTTCACTTTAACAGGGCCCAGGGAGAGGCCCACGAGGACCCTTGCTTCCCATGCTGGAAGTTTTATTACTATCTTTCTTCTGTTTTATCCTTTCAGGGTCTCGTTTGCAATCTGAGTCCCTCTTTCACAGTGACGGTCTCTACTCCCTGTTATTGGAAGAAGCACTATATCTAGCTCCCCGCTTCACTCTGTAACTCCCAGACGCTCACCTGCTTCTGGAATCTTCTTGCTCTCTTGCAATCTTAGCTATGCTTGTTAAGATTTTTTTTTTAAAGCATTTCTATTGGGCACTGGTGGCTCACACCTGTCATCCTAGTTACGCAGCAGATTGAGATCTAAGGATCCATGTTCAAAGCCAGACTCTGATCTCTCTTGAAGCATTCAAACGCTGGGAGTGGAGCTGTGGCTCAAGTGGCAGAGCCCCACCCTTAAGTGAAAAAGCTAAGGCACAGCCCCCAGGCCTTGAGTTCAAGTCCCAATACTGGCACATGGAGGGAGGGAGAGAAAGAGACAGTGACAGATGGGGGGGGGGAAGAGAGAGACAGAGAGGGGATGGAGGGAGAGAGACAGAGACTGAGGCAGAACTAGAGAGGGAGGGAGAGGGACAGAGAGAAGGGGGAGAGTGGGAAGGAAGGGGGGAAGGAGAGGGAGAAGGGGGAGGGCTCTCCTTCAGTTTAAAGTTTTATCAGAGATGATGCAATGTTTATCAGAGAATTTAGATTCCTAGATTGATCCCTTAATTCCACTGAACCCACATTTTTTATGATATCACAGAAGCCACCTCCATCTTGGAAAGAAAGGGGGGAAGGTAAGATAAGATGAAACCCCAGAACCAGGCGAACCCCAGTCTGGAGCAGCATGCTTCCCAGGTGGCTGGAGGGGAGCATGATGGCTCAGAGTCTGCTGTGTGTGAACGCTAGGTGCATCATGGAGGAGGGGCAGGGTTTAGGGGGAATATTTGATGACTGAGTTTTGCAATGCCAGCTCCCAGCTCCATGATTCTAGCATTTGTCCTCAGCATTTTTACCCCGCTGGGTTGTGCGTGGCAGAAAGGGAAGATTCAACATTTAAAGGAATTGGTAGAAATGCAGTGGCAGACAACTTATCTTTTTGTTCAGTGATTCAAGAAGCAATCCTAGAAATTATAGCCCTACCTTGTGTCTCTTCTGCTGTGTGTGTGTGTGTGTGTGTGTGTGTGAGAGAGAGAGAGAGAGAGAGAGAGAGAACTAGGAATCAAACTTAGGGCCTGGGAGCTGTCCCTGAGTTTTCTTGCTCAAGGCTGGTGCTCTACCACTTCAGCCACAACTCTACTTCTAGCTTTTTTTTTTTTTATTTTGCTGGTTCATTGGAGATAAGAGTCTCTCAGACTTTCCTGCCCAGGCTGGCTTTGAACCATGATCCTCAGATCTCAGCCTCCTGAGTTGCTAGGATGACAGGTGTGAGCTCTAGTGCTCGGCTCTTGCTCCATTTTGATGAACATCCACACTTGAACATTAAAGGGGCAGAAGGTGGAGAGAGGGTAGGCATTCATGTTAACCTTCTAGAATGGGTGTTGTGGAGAAGAGGAGGCCTGTGCCATGGGGCAGAGGGGAGACAGAGTCCTGTAGTCTGTTTCCTCCCCTCCCAAAGCTACAGGCTGGTTCATTAGCACCCTCCATTGATCAGGAATTAGAAGAGCTGGGCTTGGCAGAAGCCTTTTGTGTGCCAGTCCTGGGGCTTGAACTCAGGGCCTGGGTACTGTCTCTGAGCTTTTGTGCTCAAGGCTTGAGCTCTACCACTTGAGACACAGCGCCACTTCCAGTTTTCTGGTGTTTCATAAGAGTCTCTAGGATTTCTCTGCTCTGGCTGGCTTTGAACCACAATCCTCCAGATCTCAGTCTCCTGAATAGCTAGGATGACGGGCCTGGGCCACAGATGCCCAGCTCTAACGTCAGTTTTGTTTGTATTTCAGTTATGTACTTTAGGAGATGCTAAGCCTTGGGTTTCCCACATGGGTTTATTTGTATTTATTTATTTGATCTGGGATTAATCATTCTTCATGCAGGCAAATCAAGAATGGGAGTGGAGAGACAGTCTCCTGGGGAAGCGATGTTCTGGGCTGTCCTGGGAGTCCATGGTCGGGTGAAGTGTGAGGTTAGTCCAGCAGTCTTGGCTGTAGCCAGGCGCTGGTAGCTCATGACTGTAATCCTAGTTACTTGTGGCTTATCTCCAATTAACCAGCCAAAAATCAGAGTAGAGGTATGGCAGCACACCAGCCTTGAGTGAATAAAAGCCAAGAGACAGCATCCAGGCCCTGAGTTCAACCCCTAGTACACACACACACACACACACACACACACACACACACACACACACACACACACGAGTTGTATTCTTCATTATATGTCAATTTCATATGAAAAGAAAAGCTAAACTGTTGCCACTTGGATCATGACATGCATGATGAGATGTGGAGGGGAGGGAAATGCACAGATGTCTGTAATTTACTTCAAAAAAATAAGATGGCTTGCTGATCCACAGATATAGGATCAGGCAAATATAGTAAAATGTTCATGGTGCAATCCAGTTGGTGGATTGTGTGATTATTCTCTTTCTTCTGTGTTTAAAAATTTGCAGGCTAGCTGGGTAGATCACGCCTGTTGTCCTAGCTATTCAGGAGGCTGAGATCTGAGGATCATAGTTCAAGGCCAGCTTAGACAAGGAAGACCTCAAGACCACTGAAGAACCAGAAGTGAGGCTGTGGTAAAAGTGGCAGAGAGACAGCTTCGAACAACAACAACAACAACAACAAAAAGCTAAGAAAGGCCCTGAGTTCAAGCCCCAGTACACGCACACACACACACACACACACACACACACACACACACACACACACACACACACACACACACACACACACACACACAAATCCACAATTAGCCAGATGCCAGTGGCTCATGCCTGTACTCTTAGCTATTCAGGAGGCTGAGATCTGAGGATTGCAGTTCAAAGCCAGCCTAGGCAGGAAAGTCTGTGAGACTTATCTCCAATAAACTACTCAGAAAAAGCCATAAGTGGCACTGTTGCTCAAGTGGTAGTGTAATAGCCCTGAGGTGAAGCGCTCAGGGACGGTGCCCAAGCCCCGAGTTCAAGCCCCAGGAACAACAGAAGAAAAATTACAGGCTAAAATGTGAGGGAAGAGAGATTTAACATCAGAAGCCAGGTGGTTGGTGGCTCACATTTGTAATTCTTGCTCTTTGGGAGGCTGAGAATCAGAGGGTCTTGATTCAAGGCCAGCCAGGAGAGAAACATTTGCATGACCCCCTTTTTTAAGGCAGAGCAGAGCTCAGTGGCACACACCTGTCGTCCTAAGCTACGTGGAAGGCGGAGATTGGGAAACTTGGTTTCTAGCCCAATATAGGTAGAAACATCAAGAACTACCTGTACTGGGATTTGACCTCAGGGCCTGGGCATTATCCCTGAGTGTTTTGTTTTTAAATAATTTCTCAAGGCTGGCACTCTATTACTTGATCCACAGCCCATTTCCTGCCTCTGTGTGTGTGTGTGTGTGTGTGTGTGTGTGTGTGTGCGCGTGTGTGTGTGTTTGGAAAGGAGAGTCTCAAAGACTCCCCTGCCTGGGGCGGGGTTCAATCCCTGGTCCTCAGATCTCAGCCTTTGGTGTAGGTGTAATTGCTGGGCTTCCTCGCGTGTGTCTAACGTCTCCCTTCCCATCTTTTGCCCTGGTCCCTGCAGTAGCCAGCTAGGAGTCTCAGAGGATCATGGAGGCCACCCAGGAAACATCCCTCTTCCTGGAGAAGATTCTGGAAGAGCTGGACCACAAGCAGGGCAAGGTCTCGTACCAGGAGCTGTGCGCGTCGCTGTGCGCGCGGCTGGACCTGGCGCAGCTGGCGCGCCTGCGCAGCGCGCTGTTCTACACGGCCTGCCTGGACCCCGGCTTCCCCGCCTCGCTGTTCAAGGACAAGATGAACTGCGCGGGCAGCGGCCAGCAGGCCAAGAAGCTGGCCGTGGCCGCGGACATCGTGGCCATCTTCAACCTGGCCCAGGTCGGGGCGGTGGCCGGGGAGAAGCTGCCGGCCGGGGGCCAGAAGGCGCGCAAGAAGGGGGCGTCTTTCGAGTCGTGCAGGCCGGACCCGGGGCCCTGCAACGCGGCCCAGCGTGAACCCCTCAACTGCGAGCTCAGCGAGAGGCCCTTCAGCCGGGGCTACCCCACGCGGCCCGCCTCTAAGTGCCAGAAGGCCGACTGCCCGCAGTTCGTCCCCGCCTCGGAGCCCAACTTCTTGTTGGGGTTAAGGAAGGAAGCCAAGCACCGCGCGGCCTCGCTGGACCGGCTGCAGGCCGCGGCCCCCTACGCCGTGGCCGGCCCGCCGCCGCCGTGCGAGATGCAGAGGACCTGCTTCCCCATGAACCTCGACAGCGAGCCCGTCTCCGACCAGGACTCCCTGCCGCTCGGCCAGGCCCTCAAAGACGCCTTCGGCTCCCGCGACGAGCCGTTCCTGGGGCAGAAGAGGAACATCTTCAAAGAGGAGTTCCACACTCTGCTGGCCGCCGCGTCCCCGGCCCGGGCCCGGCCCGCCGGCAAAGCGGACAGGGACCGCGGGGACGCGCAGCGGCGAAAGGAGCCGCACAAAGCGCCTTTCTTTAATCACAGCTTCGAGATGCCCTACCACAGCCAGTACCTGAGCCCCGGGTACTCCCCGGCCCCCGACAGGCGGCGGGCCAAGCACGAGAGCCTGGATGACCTCCAGGCCTCCACCTACTTCGGGCCCACCACCCCGGTGATGGGCGCCCCGGATGCCAGGCGCTGCCCGGGGAGGCCCAGCAAACAGACCCCGTGGCCGGCCAAGAGCTGGAGCCTCAACACGGAGGAGGTCCCCGACTTCGAGCGCTCGTTTCTCCACAGGCAGCCCTCGGAGGAGGAGAAGCTCCACTTCCCCACTTCTGGGAGCCAGACCCCCAACTTCTCAGCTCCCGAGAGGCGCCCCGCTTTCCTGGTGCCCAAGGAGCCCCCGCCGATCCTGCCCGTGGGCTACGCGGCCAAGCCTGGCGGGCTCAAAGCCAAGGAGAAGCCGCCCGCCCTGGACCTGGAGCCGCGGGAAGCGGGCAAGAAGTTCAAGGAGAAATCGCTCGGCGGGGTGGGCGCCCAGCTCAGCTCGGACACCAGCAGCGTGGGGACCCAGACCGAGCAGCACCCGCCCGAGCCCAAGAAACTTCCGGACCTATGCGACTCCGCGCAGGGCAAGTACGGCGACCCGCTGGCCAGGAAGCACTCGGACGACGACTCGGAAATCGTCAGCGACGACATCAGTGACATTTTCCGGTTCCTCGACGACTCGGGGCTGGTCCAGTCGTCCTGCTACAACAGCACGGGCTCTCTGTCCCAGTTGCACAAGTCCGACTGCGACAGCTCCCCCGAGAACCGCCTGGCCAAGATCACCAGCGAGGTTCCCGGGAGCAAAGGGGAAAAGAGCAACCGGCCCGAAAACACGACGCACCCCTCGGAGGAGGAGCTGAAAACCAGCGTGTGCAAACTGGTGCTGAGGATCGGTGAAATTGAACGCAAGCTTGAATCGCTGTCGGGTGTCCGCGACGAAATCTCCCAGGTTCTGGGCAAGTTAAACAAACTGGACCAGAAGATCCAGCAGCCGGAGAAGGTGCTGAGCGTGCAGGTGGACCTGAACTCTCTGACCAGCGAGGTCCCCTCGGACGACAGCACCTCGCCCAGGGGTTTTCGGGGCCACAGCGGCGCCCACGGGCCCAAGCTGGAGAACGACCCCGACTGGTGCTGCTCGGACGCCAGTGGCAGCCACAGTGAGAGTTTACGGGTCAAGGCCTTAAAGAAAAGCCTCTTCACCCGGCCCTCGTCGCGGTCCCTAACGGAGGAGAACAGCGCCACCGAGTCCAAGATCGCCAGCATCGCCAACTCGCCCCGGGACTGGCGCACCATCGCCTACGCCGGCCGCCCTGGCGCGGGCGAGCTGCAGGACGCAGGCCCCGGCGAGGACAAAAAGGTGATTGGGCTCCGTGTGTCCCGCCCTCGCTGATTGGCCACCGGCCCGGCCAATCGCCTGCGCTGCTTCAGAGTCTATGGTGGAAGGCAGGCAGGAGAGAGACCCCAGCCCGTGGGGCAGGCTGGGTGCAGTGTACTGACCGCACAGCCGGGCTGGGCACAGTGGCCAGTCCACATGGCCCTCTCCCATCTCCTTCTTTCTTCTCCCCTCCCTTCGTTCCCTTCCTTCCCTCCCTTTCTTAACTCTCCTCCTCTCCCTTCCTGTCCTCTTCTCTCCTACCTTCCCCAATCTTCCCCCTCTACCTCTTCCTTTGCCATCTTTTTTATTCTCCCTCTCCTTTGTGTGTGTGTGTGTGTGTTGCTACTGGGCCTTGAGCTCTTGCTTGGCTTATTCACTCAAGACTAGCGCTCTACCACTTGAGCCACAGCTCCACTTCCGGTTTTCTGGTGGTTCACTGGAGATGAGAGTCTCACAGACTTTCCTGCCCAGGCTGGCCTTGAACTGTGATCCTCAGATCTCAGCCCCCCCCACCCCCAGTAGCTGGGATGACAGGCGTAAGCTACCCATGCCCTCCTGTTCCTTTCTAAAAGTATGACGTGGGGTTTTTTTTTTTGTTTTGTTTTGTTTTGGTTTATTTTGGTTTTTGCATTCTAAGGTAAGTAAATGGTAAGAAAAGAAGATGAATTAAGAAGCAAATCATCAGCCCATGGAGGAGACACAGCAGCTGTCAGTTCGGCATGGCGTGAGCTGCTCTGGACAGTCATTCCTGGCCTCACCCCCCAGTCCTGCAGTCCGGGCATGCTGTGGTCCCCAGATGCCACCCCCCACTTGTCCCCAGGGGTGGCATGGGGGTAGAGGGCACACAGCTTTCAGGAGCCAGTGATGGCACCATGTTCTCTACACAGAACCCAGCAGACCTTTCAGTGTGGGGTGTGGGGCTCTGTCCATCCCTCAGGACCCCCCCCCCCCCTCACCCAGGGCCTCCAAGAACTGGACTTCCCAGAGGGGGTGACATCGCTGTGGGGTATTCCACTTGGGGTGCTCCAAGCCAGAGGAGGGAGGCTGGTCAGAAGAGAGAACACCTGGAGACTAGGCCCAAAGGATGGTTCAGGCGCCAGTGCTCACGCCTACAATCCCAGCTACTCAGGAAGCCAAGATCCAAGGATTGTGGTTCAAAGCCAGCCTGGGCAGGAAAGTCCATGTGACTCTTATCTCCAATGAACCACCCCCCAAAAGCTGGAAGTGAAGCTGTGGCTCAAAGTGGTAGAACACTAGCCTTGAGCAGAAGAACTCAGACATAGTGCCCAGGCCCTGAGTTCAAGCCCTAGTAGTTACTTCCCAACTTAATACTATGAGCCCCAATACTAAGAGCCCCAGTTGCCTCTGTATGGCCCTTCTGGAATTTTCTATGCCCTTCTGCAGGCAGACAGACAGTATGACATCCCTCCACAGCACCGGCTGCCCAAACAGCCCAAGGACAGCTTCCTGGTGGAGCAGGTGTTCAGCCCTCACCCCTACCCCGCCTCGCTCAAGGCCCACCTGAAGAACAACCCGCTGTACACAGACATGCGTCTGACCGAGCTGGCCGAGGTGAAGCGGGGCCAGCCGTCCTGGACCCTCGAGGAGTATGCTCGGAATGCTGGCGACAAGGGCAAGCTGGCAGCCTTGGACCTGCAGGTGAGCCCTGTGGGACCCGGGCCCTGGGCTGGGTTGGGGCGGGGGGGATAGAGGGACCGGCTGAGCCAGCCATGTGATGCATAGGAATGTCTTGAGGATGGCTTAGAGTCACCCTGCCTTTAGCAAGGGGACTCGTGTGGTTTTGTTTTTTTTTTATTTATCTATTTTTGTAGGGCTTGAACTCAGGACCTGGGCGCTGTCCCTTAGCTCTTTCTCTCAAGGTGAGTGCTCTACCACTTTGAACCACAGCTCCACTTCTGGTTTTCTGCTGGTTCACTGGAGCCTCACAAACTTTCCTGATCTCAAACCTGGATCCTCAGATCTCAGCCTCCTGAGTAGCTAGGATAAGAGGCGTGGCCAGTGGCTCCCAGCTTAGATTACAAATCTTTTGCCCATAAAACTTGAGTATAAGGATTGGATGCCATGCAGGGTGTGTGGAGCATGGGTCTGGGGTGGCCTGGGGGAAGAGCGGGTCTAGAAAGATCTCTGGGACGGTGCTGTGGCTGTGAGGCCTGCCCATTGCCACTGTCATCGTTGATTTACAGAGAGCTGGGTTGTAGCTGCGCTTTGGGCTTGGGCCTCAAGACCCAGTTCCACTCGCTGGACATCTTTGTGTGTCTTTATCATCAGAAGCCTGCTCTCACCTGTGGTCAGGAAGGCAAGGCAGTGCCATTCCAGGCCCTTCTAGAATGCCCACGAGCCCGAAGCACGGATATCTAGGGCTGCCTCCAGTGTGACTCAGTTTACATTGTCACACCTTCCCTGGGAAGCAGAGGGCTTGTGAGGTGCTGGGGAGAGTTGGGGTTCCGATAGTCCTAGAGTAGAATCCAGGCCTCTGAGAGATTACAGCTGTTCCTGATCCTGCTTGAATGCCAGTCCCTTCGCCTGGGAGATGGACCTTCAGTGTTGAACTTAGTAGCATTTGATGTGAAGTAGATATTTGCTGGTCATCTTTTTGTGTGTATGTACCAGTCATGGGGCTTGAACTCAGGGCCTGGGCACTGTCCCGGAGCTCTTTTGCTCAAGGCTGGCCACCATTTGAGCAATAGCTCCACTTCCGGTTTTCTGGTTGTTCATTGGAGATCAGCATCTCTCAGGCTTTCCTGCTGGGCTGGCTTTGAACCGCCTCTTGAGTCTCTGGGATGACAGGCAGGAGCTGCCGGCACCTGGCTTCTGGCTCTTATTGCACACATTGTGTCCCCAGGTGACACAGAACAGTGTCCTTCTGTCCCATGTCTTTCCCTCACTTTCCTGAAGGCTGGACAAAGAGTTGAGTCTCCCTGGGGTACCTCTACCCCAGCCCGCCATGCACCTGCACTCCAAGTACCACGCCACAAGCTGTGGCTATGAGACCATGGCCAGCCACCAG
This sequence comes from Dipodomys merriami, assembly GCF_024711535.1. NCBI lineage: Eukaryota > Metazoa > Chordata > Mammalia > Rodentia > Heteromyidae > Dipodomys > Dipodomys merriami. The sequence goes on from NW_027204826.1 coordinate 741,382, forward strand.
CCAGAAAACACCCAGAGGCACAGCAGAATGACAAACACTTCTTGGGGACCACAGAAAGTGACCTTCAGTGAGGGCGAAGTTCAGGGAGGAGAAGGGAGGGAAGTTCTGGGGATTTTTGCCTCTTGAAATCTGAGCGATCAGAGTGGGCCAATGTGCATAAGCACAGAGCCAAATAATACAGACATACAATGAAGAAAGAGGAGATATTTGTGCATTGCAGCTTTAGGGACCCATGGCGTGAAGGGCAGAGTCTGGAGGAACTCGAGTTCACTGCAGTCCATGGGTGTTGGGGGCAGAGCAGAAGCGTGGAGGCTGGAAGGCCTCACGTGTTTCCATTGTGTTTCCAGGTCTGGTGTCAGGTTGCTCCTGGCCTCTGCAGGCTCTTCTGTGGGTCCTTTCGTGTTGTTCACCCTAGCCAGGTCCACAGGAAACTGGCATCATAGGCCTAGGCCTGGTTTTATCCTAGGTAGTTTAGAAGGCTTAATGTTCACGGGGGTCCCTGGAAATTTCACGATTACCTCTGTGCTATGAGAGATTGCAGTTATTGAAAAAAACAACAACAACCTAATGAAAAATTTGTTTCTTCCCCAGGCCAACTCCATGCAGAGGGTAGACATGCAAAGCGTTTGATTCCCCCTTAGCTGAGCCAGGGAATGAGGCACAAAGTCTCCACACACCGTGGGCCTGGGCACAGAGAGAAGCGCATTCCTGCAGAATTGCCCCAAGCCTGCCTTCAAGGCTCAGGCTGTGGGGAGGCCCATGGGCCCAGCCCACTCTGTGTGGGTGCAACATGCCCCCCCCACCCCTGCCCCAGACCAGTCTTTCAGCAAACCAGGCCCATCTTGAGTTCCTCCCTTCCTTACCAAGTGTTTAACTACTAAAGGTCTTTTCCACCAAGGAGGGCACAGCAGCAGCATGGAGGGGCTCACTGCACACATGAGTGTGTGTGCATGCACAAATGTATGTGGGCTTGTGTACAGGTGCATGCATTCTACGCATGCATTTGTGTGAGTTCATGTGCACACACATGTGAGTATACATGTGTGTCTATGCATGTGTGCAAAATATGTGGTTTTGTGTGGATTGTGTATGTGTGTACACTTGCATGCATGCCTTGTGCATATATAATTTTGTGTGCAGAAACATGTTTTTGTGCATGTCAGTGCATTTGTGTGTGAGGGCATGTGTATACACATGTGTGCATGTGTTTATGTGTATGCATGCAAAATATGTCATTTGAGGCATGTGGGTATACACACATGTACATATACACACATGTGTACATCTGTATGTACATAAATGCAGGTTTGCATGTACCCACATGTGTGCAGCCTACATGTATGATCATGTGTGCCAGTACACACACGGGTGCATGTGTGTCCACACATGCATATGTAGTCCATGTACATGTTGTGGGTGTACATTTGTTTGTGCATGTATGCAGGTGTGTGAGTGTGTGCCTTCCTGCGCATTGTGTTTCTGTGTGCCCATGTAGTCTATATGTATATGGTATTTGTATACATGCATGTGTGTATGTGTGCTTGTCCATGTCTGTGCAGTCTATATGTGTTGTGGGTGTGCCTGATGCATATGCAGTTTTACATGGACATTGTGTATTTGTGTGTGCATACATGTGTGTGTGTGCCTGTGTGCAGAGGCTGCTGCATACATGGGACAAAAACAGATCTAGATAGGCAGGTGGAAAATTACTGGTCCAGATTAGAAAGCATAATACAGTTGAAGTTACTGTTATTAATGCTATTATTATTTGTGCCAGTACTAGTGTTTGAACTCAGGGCCTTGGGCACCATCCCTTAGCTTTTTCTGCTGAAGATGGACACTCTACTACCTGAGCCACACCTCTACTTCTGGCTCTTGGGTGCTTCATTGGAAATTGGTGTCTTCTGAACTTAACTGCCAGGGCTGGCTTTGAACCGTGATCCTCAGAACTCAGCCTCCGGAGTAGCTAGGATGACAGGTGCGAGCTAGCAGTGTCTGGGTTGAAGTTAGAGGGTTTGCTTTATTGTGTTTTGATGGTCCTGGGCTTTGAACTCAGGGCCTTGCACTTGTCTTGTAGGTGCTCTGCTGTGTAAGTCATGCCTCCAGCTCCGTTTTTGGTTCTTTCAAAAATAGCCTTGTTTTTGTGCCCTGACTGTATCGGACAACCCTCCTATTTGTGCTTCTCTGTGTCATTGTGGATGGCAGGAGCACCCCACGATGCCCAGCTGTTTTTCCTATAGCTGAGGTAACTGGTAGGCGCCACTGCTCCAGTCCATTGATTGAGATGGAGTCATGCAAACTTTCTGGGGCTCAAACTGGCCTCAAGCTGTTCTCCTCCAGCCTTTGTGCCTCCCTGGTAATGAGGATTGCCAGCTTCAGGCATCATGTCCAGCTAGAGTCTGTTTCTTGGTCCTCTCAGTGTATGAGACATTTAACACTCTTGTGTTTGTGGACATTAAACAATCCAAGAAAAGCCTCCCATGTGAACGTTTGGTTTATGTTTTGGATGTTGTCGTCTTCCCTTGGAATTGCAGGGAGCTATTGCTTTTTATGTGACAGATTATTAAACATTTGCCATAAAGCAAGAACACCATCTTCGTGAAAATAGATTATAGAACCATCAGCACAGACTGGGATTCATGGACTGTGTGAGTTAAATATGATATTTCTCTGACAGACAGTGAATTCATCTCTGTGAGACTGGGAGCTAGATGTGAGAAGAGATTGTCTCCTTATAGAAGGGGGTTCCAAATCAGAATCGTGGCTGTGATTGGCCCGGGTTGAGGTCAAGTCTGCCATATGCCAGTAAGACTTGACTTTGAGCCGTGATCTGACCTGCTCACACAAAGCTTTTGAAGTGGAAAATTATATATATATATATATATTTTTTTTTTCTTTTTGTCTGCCATGGGGTTTGAATTTGGGGTCTGGGCACTGTCCCTGAGCTTCTTTTGCTCAAAGCTAGTGCTTTACGGCTTGAGCCACAGCACCACTTCTGGTTTTTCTGCCTGGGCGAGCCTTGAACCGCAGTCCTCAGCTCTCAGCCTCCTGAGTGGCTAGGAGTTCAGCTGGGCTGAGGCTCGTGTTCATCTCCATGCATATTCGGTGTTCAGCAGACACTTCTCTCAGGGGAGAGGGTGGCCTGGGCAGGGAGAGGGGCGGTCCCCATGGCCCTGCTGCCGGCAGTCCAGTCCTGCTTGTGGAGTCCATGGGGAAGTGTGTTCTCCATAACTGCTCCTCTTCCTGTGCCGTGGGGCCGCCGCTCTGCATCGCCGGCCCAGGGGCACAGTCCCCTTGGTCCTGGCCTTTGCCTTGCCTCTCTGACATCTTCGCTTTGCTCTTTTCTTTTGGATTTTTATTTCTTCTTAGACCCAAGAGTCGTTAAATCCAAACAACCTGGAATATTGGATGGAGGACATCTACACCCCGGGCTACGACTCATTACTGAAGCGGAAGGAAGCTGAGTTCCGACGCGCCAAGGTGTGCAAGATCGCTGCCCTCATCGCGGCCGCCGCCTGCACCGTGGTGCTGGTCATCGTTGTGCCCATCTGCACGATGAAGTCCTGAGCCTGGCCCATGTGAACACCCCCCCACACCGTGTGTGCACACCCCCGCCTTGTGTGCACACCCCCACCCTGTGTGCACACCCCCGCCTTGTGTGCACACCCCCACCGTGTGCACACCCCGCCCTGTGTACACACCCCCACCATGTGCACACCCCCACCGTGTTTGCACACCCCCACCGTGTGCACACCCCCACCGTGTGCACACCCCACCCTGTGTGCACACCCCTGCCCTGTGTGCACACCCCTGCCCTGTGTGCACACCCCCACCGTGTGCACACCCTACCATGTGTGCACACCCCTGCTCCATGTGCACACCCCCACCGTGTGTGCACACCCCTGCTCCACGTGCACACCTTGCCCTGTGTGCATACCGCAGCCCCGGGTGCACCCCCCTACCGTGTGTGCACACCCCCATGTGCACATCCCACCCTGTATTCCCACCCCTGCCCCATGTGGACACACCCTCATCCCTTGTGGACCCCCCCTACCCCCGCCCCGTGTGCACACCCTGCCCCAAAGCTATGGTTTGTGGGCAGAGAAACTGAACTCAGAGGCTCAAGGTGACTCTAGAACCATTATATTCTAGAGAGAAACCCACCCACCTGTCAGCTTAGACTTAAAGAAGCTCAGATACATTTTTTGGGTGGAAGTGCAATATACATATATACATATACATATATATATATATATATATATATATATATATGCATGTATGTATGTATGTGTCTTTCTTACCAAAAGAATGTTTTAAACAATTACATATTCTTAAGCAAAAAAAAAAAAAAGGATGGATTAGGTTCTTTCCATTCTGACAATGCTTTCCAGTGCAAATTACGTGGTACTGGAGGCACCCAAGAGCCCCACTTTAGTGGGACTGAAGGCAAGGAGAGCTGGGGGGGAGGGGGAAGGGTTGGGGCTCTGTTTTCCTTAAAGCTCTGACTCCCAGGAGGCCTGGGATCAGGGCTCCTGGCCCCTCTTGCCCCCCTGTCAAGACCATGAGGAGTGCCTGCCTCATGGCAAATCGCCCTGGGAATATTAGGGCCACCCTGACAGGCAAGGGGTGAGTGTGGTTTATTTATTTCATTTTGTTTTGTTTTGTTTTCTGTTTTGTAAGACCAGGTATTGAAATTTGGAAACTTTCCTGTCGCCCAGCTTAGGCTGTGTGAAAGTCGACCTGCTGCTGTGGGTCAGCTCAGATGTGAATTCTGGGGTCCCCCACACAGGGGACCTGGACTCCATGCCTCGAGTATCATTATTTTTTCCTTCTGTCTCCTGGTGGCACCAGACACTCTGGAACTCAACATTGTGCCTTGAAGAACAGAGAAGGGCAGTGGAACTCTGACCTGACTCGAAACTGTGGCTCCTGTCCATTTTCATTTTAAGCCATCTTTTCCCAATGGCTTCAAAAAGTATTTGAAAGCTTGTAATAATTTTGACAAAGGCAGGATCTTCTCAATTCACCACCACACTACAGAGTGTTGAACAATTGTCAGCAGTGCCAAAAAAAAAAAAAATATATATATATATATAACTATCTATTTAACCATCTATCTATTGCTATGTCTAAGTAAATATCAACTTTTTTGTTTGTGGTCTTGTGTGTTTAAGGAACTGGCATCTAGCTAAAGAAGGAGCTATGGGACTAGCCTCGGAGCTTGATTGGTTTTGCCTGCCTAATGGTGCTTTGATAAACACTGGTGGGAAAGAATCCATGTCAACATCTGCTGCTCATGTCTGGCAACAGGTTGGGGGTGGAGGGTTGGGAAATAAAAGAGCCTGACCACAAAAGACCACAACCATAGATTTCACGTGGTAACAAGGCAGGACCAACATCAATCTAGAGCATTCGCTCTAGAAGTTCAGATGAATTCCACCTGTGGAATTTGGGAAGCATCTTGATTTTTTTTTTAAATTTAAATAGGAGTCTAACATCCATGCTAAGCAATTCCAAATATTGCTTAGCTGGCGGGGTCTCATTTTGTTCCCTATTAAAGGGGAAGAGTGTGTCAGAGTATTTTGTGACAGGAACAACTCTAAGCTTTAAAGAATGTTGGTTTGGCTGGGCGCTGGCAGCTCACACCTGTAATCCCAGCAATTTAGGAGATTGAGATCTGAGGATCAAGGTTTCAAACCTTGGGCAGAAAAGGCATGAGATTCTGATCTCCAATTAATCACCAGAAAAAGGAAAAAAAATAGAGCCAGAAGTGTGGCTCAAGTGGTAGAGTCCCAGCCTTGAGCAGAAAAGGTTCAGGGACAGACAGTGCCCAGACCCAGAGTTCGAGCCCCAGTCCACACATACATACACACACACACATACACACACACACACATACACACACACACACACACATACACACACACACACACCTTGGTTTTTTTAGAGGTCCCTATGCTGTTTCTGTTGTCAGGTTTAAGTGTGGATTTTCAACTAGGTGCTAGAAATGGAGTTCTCAGTGAAGACCATTTATAATTGAAAAAAGAAGCTTCAAGTTTCTATATTTTTGCGTGTGGATAGAATTGGAGTCTTCCAGTGCTCCATCTTTGGACTGAGCACTTTAAGCTTCTCTCTTTCACCTCAGAGAAGATGCCAGATGCCAGCCTTGGGTGTTGCTGTCCTTCCTTCCTCTCCGCCCCCCGCCCCTTCCACAGGAAGATTCTAGAACATGTTGGAATCTTACCATCCTTTCCTTCAGAGTGAGATCACAGGGGCTGAATCAAAGCACTTTCCCATGGTCCTCCGGTGAGCCTGGTTTCTGACAGGCCTGACCTGGGCCGTGTGCCCAAGTGTGTGTGTGTGTGTGTGTGTGTGTGTGTGTGTGTGTGTGTGTGTGTGTGTGTGTGTGTGTGTGTGACCTGGGCCGTGTGTGTGCCCAAGTGTGTGTGTGTGTGTGTGTGTGTGTGTGTGTGTGACCTGGGCCGTGTGCCCAAGTGTGTATGTGTGTGTGTGTGTGTGAGACCTGGGCCGTGTGCCCAAGTGTGTGTGTGTGTGTGTGTGTGTGTGTGTGTGTGTTCCTGGATACACCATTCAAACATGGCAGTGAAAGGACTCTAGAATTTTCTTCTACCTTTTTCATTCCCAGGAGAGGTCACAAGAGCAATTCAGTCTTAGGTACTTGAACATCACACTAGTATTGTTATTATGGACTGTAGGCATCAGGCCTGGTAACAGATCACCCTGCCGATCGGTCTGCAGAGAGAAGCTGCTAGGAACCATCTGTCTCTTTCCCTCCCTCCCTCCCTCCCTCCCTCCCTCCCTCCCTTCCTTCCTTCCTTCCTTTCTTCCTTCCTTCCTTCCTTCCTTCCTTCTTGTTTTTTTCTCTCTGTTTCCATACAAAAAGATTTTCCTATTTCTGTGTCTAATAGGGACAATGGATTAAATTTGATTTCATTTTTTTTTCTCTTGCATTTCAACAAACAAAAAGCAAACCCAAGCCAGTGGCGGTGGCTCACGCCTGTCATAGTTTCCCCGGGGAGCTGAGAGCTGAGGATCACAGGTCAAAAGTCACCCCGGGAAGGAAAGTCCTGGAGACTCTTACCTCCAATTAAGCACCCCCCCTCCCCTCCCCCCGCAAAAAAAAAAAAAGCCAGAAATGGAGCAGTGTCTCAAGTAGAGTGCTAGCCTTGAATAAAAGAAGCTCAGAGACAGTGCCCAGGGTCTGAGTTCAAACCCTAGGATAGAAAAAAAAAAAAAAGCCAACATTATTACTGGAGAGTTTTTTGGTTTTGTTTTGTTTTTTTGTTTTAAAATCAGATGATTCCATTCAGAATCATTTCATCCTCTTTACCAGTCTGAATTTATGTGGAATACAACATCATAGAGAAACAAAACTCAAAACACAATAAGCAGCCATCTTTCCAGTTCACATACTTCAGACATTTAGTGCACGTCGTCCCTCTGTTAAAAGACTAATGCGACAAAGTGAACCATGATGGCGTTGTTCATTTCTGGGTGTCTTCCAGCACATTGCTACACGGCTGGTCCCTGCGAGGTGGGTTGAGGGAAATTGCTGAAATCCCTGTTCCAACTATCCACACTGTTTCCCCCCCTCCCCCCACCTGCATCAGAACCCAATTAGCCAGTTGCTTTGTTTATGGTAGCACCTACTTGTTTGTTTGCTTTTTTGAGTCTTTAAACAACCACTCTCCACCCACCCACCCACCCAACCCTCTGGCAACAGTGAATGATTCCATTTATCTGTATTAAAATGTGTACATGTTGACCTTCAGCATGCTTCCTTTTATAACATCAACCTGCAAGAATCTTGTGGTGAATGGAGTGAACACCAAAACCAGCATCTCTACTTGTAAGTGGAAATGTGCATTTAAAGGCAGCAAAGATAGGAATAATGGAATAATTGGTGTCCCCCAGGGAGAAGGGAATTAGCTATTGTTTAGTAGCTAGGAGAAATGCACCACGCGGCCCTTTGATGCCTTAGGAACATGAGTTGAGACTGGGCCAGACTGCATGTGTAGGCCTACAGGATAGCAGGTGCTTGGAAGCAGAGGCTTTTCTATGATTCCTTGGGAGCACTAAGTCCTACCTTGGTGCTGGATCTAGGTTATATAATGCCAATAACTAAGCACATTTTTAGTTCTTTTTTTTTTTTTTTTCCAAATGGCTTGTGTAAAATTTGGTTGGTATACAATGGCTGATTTGAAGTGATCATGTAAAAATCTGCCTCTTCAACTATACATACAAATAAAGGAAAACTATAAAGGAGCTCGTGGTGATGTTTTAGTGTGTGGATAGAGTTTGCTTTTGTATATCCACGGTAAGTGTCCAGCTTGATGCTTTCTCTGTTTTGTTTTTAAATTTAAGTCATCTTATTTAATATTTGCAGTTTATAAGTTTTTAATTAATTGACAGTGTCTTTATGATTCATTTAGGGTGTTATACTTTTAAAAGTTAAATTGACATCTTTTTATTTCCTTCAACTCATACAAATAGGTTTCGTGTTCAGAGGTCATATTTGTACTTTTTTTCTTTCTTTTTTATTTATATATTTTTATTAAAAAATTATTAAAAATAATGCATCCATTGATGAGTGTAGAGTACCTTGATCAGTGTCACCTCTTTTATCTTTTCCCCCTCTCCATTTATCCCCACCCCAAGTTGTCTGACTCCATCTTCACATCTGCACAGAGAATAGGAGAACTGCATTCCCTCCCTTTTCCTCTCTACCTCTCCCCCCACCCCATCCCCTCCCATTCCTCCATCCCCCAAGCAGCCGTGTGCCTGCTCCCTAGTGTTCCTTTCCTCAAACAGTTGGTGAGCTGTTTCAAGCAGTTACACTATTGGACTCCTCCTCTGAGTATACCATGCTATGGCTTTCATAATTACTACTTTTTTTTTTTTTTTTTTTTGGTGTTTTTCTTTTGCCAGAGCTGGGGCCTGAGCACTGTGTTGTCTTGAGCTTTAGTGCTCAAGGCTTAGTGCTATACTATTTTGAGCCACAGTTTCACTTCCAGATTTTTTTTTTCTGTTTTTTTGGAGATGAGAGTCTCACAGATTTCCCTGCCTGGGCTGGCTTTGAACCATGATCCTCAGATTTCAGCCTCCTGAGTAGCTAGGATGACAGGTGTGAGTCACCAGCATCCAACTTATTATTACTTTTTTGATTCTCAAATCTATGCCCAGGCCAGCCTAGGCTGTGAACCAACTTGTGCTCCCCATGTACCTGGGGTGACAGAAAAGCTGCCATGTCCATGTTTGATTGGTTGAGATGGGGTCTCACAAGCGTTTTCCCTTGAGCTGGTCTCAAACTCTGATCCTCCCAACTTGACTTCCCAGGAAGCTAGGACTACAGGTGTGCATCACCACGTCTGATCTGCAGGAATTTTCTGTACATGAAGGAAATTGGTATCTTCCACTCTGTGAGCTATGCTGTTTACTGGCTCGTGACCACTTTTTGATGAATGGAAGTTTTTGACTTTAATATAAGAATTGTATTATCATTATTATTTTTTTTCTATTGTGCTAGGCTTTTAAAAAGCCGGGTGCTGGTGGCTCATGCCTGCCATCCTAGCTACTCAGGAGGCTGAGATCTGAGGATCTCAGATTGAAGCCATCCTGGGCAGGAAAGTCCATGAGACTCTTATCTCCAATTAACCAGCAAAAAGCCAGAAGTGGAGCTTTGGCTCATGTGGTAGAGTGCTAGCCTTGAGTAAAAAAGCTCAGGGACAGCACCCAGGCCCTGAGTTCAAGCCCTAGGACCAGCAACACCCCCCCCCCCCAAAAAAAAAAGAAGAGAAGAGAAAGGGAAGAAAGAAAGAAAAGGAAAAAGAGACTTTTAGGAACTGGGGACCGGTGGCTCACGCCTTTAATCCTAGCTACTCAGGAGGCTGAGAAGTGAGGATCATGGTTCAAAGCAAGCCCAGGCAGGGAAGTCTGTGAGACTCTTATCTCCAGTTAACTACCAAAAAGCTAGATGTAGAGTTTAGAACTGTGGTTCAAGTGGTAAAGTTCTAGCCAATGAGGAAAAGTGTCAGATACTGAATTTAAGTCCTGGTCTTAGACTAAAAAAAAAAAAGAGAAAGAGGTAGAAGTGGAGCTTCGGCTCAAGTGTAGAATGTTAACCTTGAGCAAAGAAGCTCACAGATAGCACCCATACTTTGAGTTCAAGCTCCAGGTCTGGCACACACACACAAACAACAAAACTCAAAAACAAACAATTCATATCTTGCATGTAAAAAAATCAGAAAGAGATCTTTGCCAAGATCTAGGATGGTGTTAGAAAATTGTACAACGATAGATGTAAGAATACTTTTTAGTTTTAAAAAAATGTTATCAATCCAGACCCACCAATCTAAAGCTCAGATCAACCTAGCTTTAGATGGAATTTTTCTCAGGGCTCTGAAAAAGTGAATTAAGAAAATAATATCTGAGATACCTTGTAGGGAAGGGGACCCTCAACACACAATATGTTATGGAAAGGCAATTGTAATGTGTCACTAATTTAAGGACCAGCCAAAGTGAAGTTACTCTTGCGTTTTGAATGTGCTTTTTGAAAAAAGAAAACAAGTAAATAAAACTCACAAAACATTTTCTAGGTCTCTGAAATTTAGTCTCTGTAGTATTGGGAGTCTGAATTACTGAGATTTTGCTCCTCCTCAATTGCAATTTTTTTTTTGTCAGTTATGGGGCTTGAACTCAGGACCTGGGTGCTGTCCCTGAGCTTTTTGCTCAAAGCTAGTGCTCTACCACTTTGAGCCACAGCTCCAGTTCTGGTTTTCTGGTAGTTCTTTGGAGATAAGAGTCTCACGGATTTTCCTGCCTGGACTGGCTTTGAATTGAGATCCTCAGACCTCAGCCTCCTGAGTAGCTGGGATGACAGACGTGAGCCACAGGTGCCCAAATTATTTTATTTATTTATTTATTTATTGTCCAAATGGCATGTTTCCAAATAGACATCTAACATACTTTGATCAAATTTACCCACTCTGATATATTCCCTAATGCCCTTCCCCCTTTTGAAAACAATTCTAGTGGGCTTTATTATTCTGGATATATATATATATATATATATATATATATATATATATATATATATATATATATATATATATAACTTTTATTATTATTAAGGTGTTGTACAATTACCATTTCCTAAGTCAGGTAATAAGCACATTTCTTTTGTGGATAATGTCACCCCTTCCTTTGTTTTTCCCCAGTTTCCCCCTTACTCAATCTTTTTTTTTTCTTTGTTTTTGTGCTGGTCCTAAGGCTTGAACTCAGGGCCTGGACGCTTCCCCTGAGCTGCTTTTGTTCAAGGCCTAGTACTCTGTCACTTAAGCCACAGCTCCACTTTTGACTTTTCTGGTTGAGTCTCACAGACATTCCTGCCCAGGCTGGCTTTGAATCTTAAGTAGCTAGGATTTACAGGCCCAGCTCCATGATTCCCGTTTGCGACACGTGTGTGAAGCATTGGGAACACAATGACCTCCCCTTCATCTTCTCTCACCACCGGCTCTCCCTTCACAGGTCCCTCCCTCCCACAAAATAGTCCATCTGTTTTACACTCATGTCGATTCATATTTTTAGGTGTGGATTCTGCACGTGAGAAAGAAAGGTGTGATATATCTTCCTCTGTCTGGGTTATTTCACTTAATATGATCCATTTTCACCTATTTTCCTGCAAGAGAAATGCGTCCTTTGTTGCGGAGTAATATTCTATTATGTATATGTAGCACAATTTCTTTATCATCTCATCTGTAGGTGTATACCTAGACTGATTCCATAGCTTGGCTATCGTGAATGGTGCTATTATACACCCAGCTGTGTGGGTTTATTATATCCCAACTTACATTCCTTTGGATAAAAGGTCCAGAACTGGCACTGAAGGATCACAGTCAATTCTTTTTTCCTTTCCTTTCCTTTCCTTTCTTTCCTTTCCTTTCCTTTCCTTTCCTTTCTCCCTTCCTTCCTTTTTTTTTTGTCATGGGGCTTGAACTCTGGGCCTGGGCACTGTCCCTGAGCTCTTCAGCTCAAGGCAAGCACTCTACCACTTGAGCCACAGTGCTACTTCTGGTTTTCTGGTGGTTCATTGGAAATAAGAGTATAACACACTTTCCTGCCTGGGCTGGCTTTGAACTGTGATCCTCAGATCTCAGCCTCTTGAGCAGCTAGGATGACAGTCAATTCTATCGTGTGGATTTTGTGTTGTTGTTGTTTTGAGAAACCTCTATACTGATCTCCATAGACAATAATTGACACTCTACCCACAATGCCTGAGCGTTGTTTCCCTCCTGTATCTTTGCCAGGCTTTGTTGTTTGTTTTCTTCATGAGTTCCATTTTGACTGGGTGAAATGGAATCTCAGTGTAATTTGGATATACCCAGAAATAAAAATTCCCAAATAAGATAACATATCTGGGAGTGGGGCCTGGTGATCTGCCTTTCACAGACCCCCTCAGGGGAGTTGGAAGCACACTCGGGAATGGAAAGCAGGAGGCAGAGACTCTGCAGAAAGCTGAGAACCTGGCTGGGCCTTACAGCTCCTGTCCCAGGCGGTGGCATCTGCAGATGGAGGCGTTGCTCTTTCGTGAGCTAGCATGAGACCTGGCTTTGCCATGTGGGGTCAGTTTGTTATGGGAATGAAAATGGAGGGGGGTAGAGATAGAAAATAACATGATTTTCCTAGGTGGGGGCAGTGCAAGAGTTTTCAAAGACTGAAAAAGAAGCAAGAATCAAAAGAAGTCAGGAGTGTGTAGAACGTGCACAGGTGACTAAAGATGTAGATGTAAAAAACACTCATATATATATATATGTCTATATATTATATACACATAGACATTGTATATTTACAACATATATATTATACATATTCTACATCCCATATATAACCTCGTGTGTGTGTGTGTGTGTGTGTGTGTGTGTGTGTGTAGCACATTTCCTTGGTCCATTTGTTCATTGAGGGGCATAAAACAATGGAATTTCACTCATCAATTAGAGAGAATGATATTTGTACCATGGAATTTCACTCATCAATTAGAGAGAATGATATTTGTACCATTTGCAAAAATATGCAAAGTCTTGGGAAAAAATTATGTTAGGTGGGGGAAGTTCAGTCCAGAGAGATAAAGATCCATATTTCCCTTTATATGTGGAAACTAGATTTAGCTTACGAACTCATCAGTGAATATGATGGGTGGTATGCAAGTGTGTACAAATGTATTAACCGAAGTACAGCAGATTCAAGGGAGATCTCATGTCATGTGATTCCTTAGAAAGGCAAAGTCAGAGTTCAGCAAAATAAATACCAGGATGCAGGTCCTCAACAGGGGTGGGATCAAGGGGAAAGGGGTGGACTGGTGAGGAGAAGAGATGGACAAGAATACAATGGCTAGGATACAAAGTATGTCCTACCAAATGAAGACGAGGGTGTGGTGGGGAGGGAGGGACAGGTGAAAATGTGGAAAGAGGTGACACGAATCAAGATATATTGTATTCAAGCCGGGCGCTGGTGGCTCACGCCTGTAATCCTAGCTACTCAGGAGGCTGAGGTCTGAGGATCGCGGTTCAAAGCCAGCCCAGGCAGGAGAGACTGTGAGACTCCTATCTCCAATAAACCACCAGAAAACCGGAAGTGGCGCTGTAGCTCAAGTGGTAGAGCGCTCACCTTGAGCTGAAGAGCTGAGGGACAACGCCCAGGCCCAGAGTTCAAGCCTCACGACCGACCAAAAAAAAAAAAAAAAAAAAAAAAAGATATATTGTATTCATAAACTGCTTTGTTAAATGTCCTTTGTACAACTACTTAAAGAATTTTTTTTAATCCCCTAAAATGGAGACTGTCATTTGCCTCTGATGACACGTTTAACTCAAGACAGCTTTGTCATGGTGAAACAAAATATTCTTCTTCTTACAAAATGTACAGGGTAGACGATCACTCCTGACTTAGGGACTGTTTAAATCAAATGTACAGAAATTGGGAACATGTAGCCTTTAAAAAAATTAAAACAGAAGCTTTACTAAATCAAAGTCTTTCCTCCTCTATCCTAAACATTCTAAGAAAAATAGATTTAATCTTCAGGATGACCATTTTACATTATTAAAATATTTGATCATGACAAGTCCTTACATTTGTGGTCCCCTTGAAAGTTTTCACAGTCAAGTGGAGAAATGGGGTCTCTTTGGCTATGCTTTGTAGAAGCACAAAGGAGCGGAAGAAAATATGATATTTCATTGTTTATTTACAGACATAAAACTTCTCTGAAAGAACTACCAAGAGATGGAGTTTGAAAATGGGATTTAGAGTGGGAAGAAGTGTTTTTTTTTAAAGAAGTATTTTTACTACATATGATCTTATGCTTTTTTCCCCAGCTTCCTTTCTTCCTTTCTCTCTTTACTTCCTTTCTTCCCTCTCTCTCTCCTTCCCTCCTTCCCTCCTTCCTTCCTTCCTTCCTTCCTTCCTTCCTTCCTTCCTTCCTTCCTTTCTTCCTTCCTTCCTTCTATTTTTGGTGCAGTCCTAGGGCTTGAACTCAGGGCCTGGGCACTCATCTTGAGCTTCTGTGTTCAAGGCTGGCACTCTATCACTTCAGCCACAGCTCCACTTCTAGTTTTTTTTGGGGGGGGTTCCACTTGTGGGGCCTGAACTCTGGGTCTGGGCGCTGTCCCTCAGCTCTTCAGCTCAAGGCTAGCGCTCTACCACTTGAGCCACAGCACCACTTCTGGCTTTTTTCTTTTTGCTTATGTGGTGCTGAGGAATCGAACCCAGGGCCTCATGCATGCAAGGCACACACTCTACCACTGAGCCACCTTCCCAGCCCCTCCACTTCTAGTTTTTGACTGGTTAATTGGAGATAAGAGTCTCATTGAAGCCTGCCCAGGCTGGCTTCAAACCATGATCCTCAGATCTCAGCCTCCTGAGTAGCTGGCATGACAGTTAGGAACCAATGACACCCAGCTCTTCTTTTATTTTGTATTATCTATAAGTAGATGTACCAAGGAATTTCAACACACCTAGCCAGTTTATGTGCACAATATATCTTGATCAATAACACCTCTTTCTTCATTCTCCCGTCTCTCTTGACCCTACCCATCCCCCTCAACTCACCTGGCTCATTTCACATATGTATGTTGTGTATTATGACTAGAAAGTTTAACATGTATGCATGAACTAGACCCCCCCCCCACAAATCTCTTAAAGAAAACAGAGTGTTTCAGTGTATCCTCAGGAACCAAGAGAAATAAGAATTGCTATTCTCATTTTATAAAGAATCACTGCACGTATGTAGGGAAAAACTTCAACCTTGGCCTTCTCTTATTATTATTATTATTACTAGTACTATTACTATTATTATTTCTTTAATATGATTTCTGCACATCTGTCTCTGGACAGATGTGAGCTTCCAGACTCACCTAGATCTGACCTTAGACATCATCAGATGCTGAAAACCACTTTCACATCTCAGAACAAAACCTGGGCAATGTCTCTGCTCCATCATTTCCACCATCAGCTTGCCAAGAGAAAAGCAGGGTCATATCTGATTCGTATGCAATGCTCACTTTCCTTGAACTTACCTTTCTGTTATCTGTGGAGGATCACAGCACACCACGAAGTCTCACTGTCTTATGAGATCGACAACTGCCTTTTGCTTTGAAGAGTTCTTGTAACAGGCCTAAAAATAACACAGCCTGAACGTGGAGTTTTCTCCTCCGGGCTGGTGTGAAGGGCACCTCTGTGTGGGCTGGCTCTGGGGCCGGCCTCCACCTACCTCTGTAGCAGGGGCTGAGAGGAGAGTGCCCTTAACTCACCTTCCATGTACAGAAATGAGGCTCCTCAGAGTTTAGTTACTTACAATAGGGGCTGTGGAGGAGGGAGAAAGAAGGGAAAAAAGAAATTTACATCAGCTAGGCACAGTAGCTCATATCTGTAATCCTAGTTACTCAGGAGGCTGAGGTCTGAGGATCATGGTTCAAAGCCAGCCTGGGCAGAAAAGTTCATGAGACTCTTATTGACAATGAACAGCAAGAAGTCAGAAGTGGAGCTGTGACTCAAGTGGTAGAGCACCAGCCTTGAGAAAAAGCTCAGGGACAAAGCTCAGGTACTGAGTTCAAGTCCCAGGATTGGCACAAAGCAACACCAACAGAAAGAACTTCATGTTGTCAGTTGAGCTCAACCAAAATCAGCCACAGGTGGAGAAAGTCTCTGAGACTCAGTTGACTCTGGTGGTAGAGCACTAGCCTTGAGCAAAAGAGCTTAGGGACAGCGCCCAGGCCCTGAGCTCAAGCCCAGGACTGACCCCCCCCCCCCCCGCCCCACTACACACACAATCAGACCTGTTATCTGTGGATCCCCAATCCTGCCTGCTCTGTTTGGGAAAAAAGGAGGGTCTTCAAGTCTGGTTGTTTATGTGGATGCTGCTCACTGCTTACCTGAACCAGGGGGGAAGTTGGGGGGTGGGGGAAGGGGAGACAGGGAGGCTGGGGCTTGCCTCACTCACGGAGGAAGATGGGTGAAGAGGAGAGCCCAAAGGAGCCAGTGTGGGGGCCCTGCAGATAGACAGGGGATTGGCGTGGTGGGAGGTGCTGGGGCCGGGCTGATGGGGCAGGCTTGCCGGCCTGGCAGCCACTATCTATATCAGAGAAGCCCAGAGCCCAGGCCGGGAGCTACGTGCATGCCAGAAAGAACCCGGAGGATGGCTGGCTCACTCTTATTCCTCCCTGGCCAGGGTCAATGAGACTCTGCAAGCATAGGTAAAGCAAGTGTGGGCACACATGAGTGTGTTATGTGTGTGCACAAGAGGATGCTGAGTGTACAAAGTATGTATGAATTGGTGCACATGTGTGTGGCTGTCAGCACAGACAAGGTGTGTAGATGTGAATATATATATATATATAAATCAATGAGTGTGCACATGTGTGATTTGAATCTGTGTGTGTACATGACGTGCATGCGTGTGTGCACACCTGCAAAGCAACTTGGAACCCAGAAGTGTGCTTGGGTGTGTCTGGAACGAAGAGTGAGCATTTCCTGTCTCTCATAAACTCACCTGAGGGCTGTGTGGGTGGACCAGCCCCTGGGGCAGCTGCGCAGAGGGTCTTGGGTCTGCGCCTCGTGGGGCTGTTGGCAGGAGGGCATCTCTGTGCTGTCTGCAGGGAGCTCACCCCTTGTAGGGCTCATAGATACCTGCTGACCTGCCTGGCCCCTAGTGTGGGGTCCTGGCTCACAATGCCCTGTGTCTCATGGGTCTGAGTCTACACTGAGCAATTCAGGGGTGTGTGTGTGTGTGTGTGTGTATTAGTCCAGGAGCTTGAACTCAGGATGTAGGTGCTATCCTTGAGCTTTTATTTTTGCTCAAGGCTAGGGCTCTACCACTTGAGCCACAGCTCCACTTCCAGCTTTTGTGCTGGTGGAGATAAGAGTCTCATGGAGTTTCCTGCTTGGTTGGCTTTGAACTGCCATCATCTTCAGATCTCAGCCTCCTGAGTAGCTGAATGACAGGCGTGAGCCACCGGAACCTGGTTTATGAAACTTCATTTTTTAAATAATGGAAATAGTGAGAGAGAGAAGAGAGAGAGAGGAGAGAGAGAGAGAAGAGACAGAGACAGAGACAGAGATGATGCATGTTGTTTGCAGTACTGTACAAGAAATGTAAATCATCTGAACAGGTACCATGCTCATGGAGTTCCTGTGTTTATTACACACTGATATATTTTATGTATTCTTTATTTTTTGCGGGGGGGAGGGGGTCCAAGAAGGGGACAAACTTAGTACCTGATGCTTTTGCTCATTGGCTGGCATTCTACCAATAGGGCCATGCCTCCAACCCTTTGTGTGTGTGTGTGTGTGTGTGTGTGTGTGTGTGTGTGTGTGTGTGTGTGTGTTTAAATTCTTCATTCTATGGATGGTTGGGAAATGTGCACAGGGTGTCAGAGGCTATGCTAGGTCCTGGCAAAGAAGACAGAACTCAGCACTATCTTTCTACCGTGGGGAGTCTCAGGGGAGATGCATGGAGCAGGGTGCTGTCACCTGGTAGACAAAGACACCCTAAGGTGTCCCTGGGCTGGGCAGGTGACAAGGACTCTCAAGGAGAAACAGAGGCACCGCCATGAAACAAGGTGGAGCATCTGAGATTTCTGCTGGGCCCAGGACAAAGTTCTCTTTACCAATCCATTGAGCTTTAGAAAGCCAAAAATGAGTTAGACGCTGGTGGCTCACGCCTGTCATCCTAGCTACTCAGGAGGCTGAGATCTGAGGATTGTGGTTCAAAGCCAGCTCAGGCAGACTCTTATCTCCAATGAACCACTAAAAACCACCAGAAGTGGCTCAAGTGGTAGAGCGCCAGCTTTGAACACAAAGAAATTTAGGGACAGAGCCCAGGCCCTGAGTTCAAGCCCTACAACTGACAAAAACAAACAAACATCCTGAAGTAAAGCTGTGGTTCAAGTGGTAGATCACTAGGTTTGAGTGAAAAAACTCAGGGACATCACCCAGGCCCTGAGTTCAAGCTCTAGAAAACACGCACACACAGTAAGAATGTGAGGAGTGGAGAAGTCATATTCTATTCTAGGGTCATTCTGGCCCCTTCCCACCTCCTCCCCAGGCTTTCCTCATTCTGAGACTGAGCCCAGCTTTTCACATTCTCAAAGACAGAGCTGTGCACAACGGAATCAGTGCGCATTCTCCTTTGGCACAAGGACCTCTTTGGTTTATCTCCCTTTCCCTCCTCTCCTCCAGCTGACAAATGGGAATACACAGACAGACACAAGCGCGGAGCGCCGGCCATTCCTCACAGCGGTTCATCTTGGCTGTGACCTCCATGATGAGCTGAAGTGGTTTGAGCCAGTCAGCACCCGATCAGTCCTTGGGAGGGGTCCCCATTTCCACAAGAACTCAGGTAGGGGTTGGGGCGCTCAAGCCGCACTCACAGTCTGCTTGTGGGTGTGGGCATGCTCACCTCACTGAGCACTCCAGGGCCGGGGGCCGGGAGGGGAGAGTTGTTGCTTGGGATGGGTTGTAGCTGGTATGGCACAAGCCCCTCTATGAGAGATGGGATTTCTTTATTTCCACCATTGATCTTACTATCTACAGACAGACGACACACCTTGTGTGGGGGGGTCCTTTTTAGGTCTGAGAATGAGAGTCTAACTCAGTACCTGATGCTTTTGTTCAATGGCTAGGGCTCTACCAATGGAGCCATGTCTCCAGCCCCAAAGGGTTGGTTATTCTTTTCCCCTCCTCTCCCCCTCCCATCTCCCCTCCCCTCCCATCTTCCATCCCCTCCCCTCCCATCTTCCATCCTCCCATCTTCCTTCCCCTCCCCTCCCCTCCTCTCCCCTCCTCTCCTCTCTTCTCTTCTCTTCTCTTCTCTTCTCTTCTCTTCTCTTCTCTTCTCTTCTCTTCTCTTCTCTTCTCTTCTCTCTTCTTTGACAGCTCATAAGGAGCCTAAGTTTGTGTTTCCAATGCTTTAATGTTAACTCCTGTGTCCTAATTAACTGGAGAACTCTAGCCTCCCATGGGCTCTGCCCATGTCCTTATCAGACAGCCACAGATTTGTTCTCAAGGGTATAAAAGTGTCTAGGGCTTATCATTTGACTGTCTATTTGTGGGGGTGGGGTGAGGGGGGTGAAGGCAGTGCTGGTCTTGGGACCTGAACTCAGTGCCTGAGCACTGTCCCTGAGATTTTTTTTTTTTTTTGCTCAAGGCCAACACTCTACTTCAGCCACAGCTCCATTTCTGGCTTTGAGGAGTTTATTGGAGATAAGAGTCTCACAGACTTTTCTGTCCTGGCTGGCTTTGGACCCCGATCCTCAGATCTCAGCCTCCTGACAGGCATGAACATTAGTGCTTGCTCCCTTCCCCCTTTTTAAATGCCAGTATTGGGGCTTGCTCTCATGACTTTTGGCTCTTGCTTGGATTTCTCACTCAAGGCTGGTGCTCTACCACTTGAACCACACTCCCACTTTTGACTTTTTGTTCATTAGTTGGAGGTTAGAGTCTCATGGACTTTCCTTCCCACCCTGGCTTCAAACCACGATCCTCAGATTACAGCTTCCCGAGTAACTTACTGCATTGCTTGTTTTTAGAGAGACAACATCCAGTTGTTCTCTAGACATGAGCCAACGCTTTTGAGCTTGGATGACAAGATTTGTGCGGAGCTGCTTCATAAAGACCAGCACCTTCTCTTTGAGGAGGGTTCAGAAACAGTGAGCCTAGGTATGTTTGAGAAGGTTGAGCAATCCCCTGTATCATTACACTGACCAGTTGTCAATTTGCACAGCAAACCAACCTAGAGGAACCTAGAGGAATTTCCTGCATACTCAGCAAATGTTTAATTCTGAGACACACCAGATCGCAGTGAATTTCAATGAGCTGCCCAAGTTCTTTTCTTTTCTTTTCTTTTTGGTCCGGTCGTGGGGCCTGAACTCTGGGCCTGGGCTCTGTCCCTCAGCTCTTCAGCTCAAGGTAGCGCTCTACCACTTGAGCCACAGTGCCACTTCTGGCTTTTTTTCTTTTTTGCTTATGTGGTGCTGAGGAATCGAACCCAGAGCCTCATGCATGCAAGGCAAGCGCTCTACCACTGAGCCTCCTTCCCAGCCCCTGCCCAAGTTCTTTTCATTTGTGTCTATTGGGTATCTGTGTGTGTGTGTGTGTGTGTGTGTGTGTGTGTGTGTGTGTGTGGTGAGTGTGTGTGTGTGTGTGTGTGTGTGTAATTCCTGGGCTGGAATTTGGAACTTGACAATTGGTTGTTGTAATCCTTCTTGTGACAGGATGTGAGCTCTTGTGTTCAAAGATCTGTAACTTAAAAAAACACCAATAAACATGTCACTGGACAGAACACAGGCTTCTTGGAGCACTAGGTTTGCACATTCATACCTCTAGCATGTCCAAATGCCAGTCAAAAGAAACATCTTATTTTCCCATGATACTTTTATTCAGAAAATCATGCCAGAAATTATTCTGTTATTCAGGAAATCAAGAGAAGAAAGAATTAGAATCATAAATATGGACTAGATTGACCTTTGAGGATCTTTTCAGTTCCCAAACACTGGAATTGTCTAAAAATTCAGCAGTTTGGCTAGATAGGAAGGGACTACCTCCATCGACCCACCCACCCATCCATCCATCCATCCATCCATCCACCCACCCACCCACACATCCATCCACTCACCCACCCACCCACCCATCCATCCATCCATCCACCCATCAACCCATCCATCTACCCACCCATCCATCCATCTATCCACCCACCCATCCACCTATTCATCCATCCACCCATCCATTCATCCATTCATTCAGCAATCAGATACCCTTCAATTGGTCTTTGCAAAGATTTGGATTGCACCTGGCCTTCAAGAGGTCCCTCTGACTGGTGGAAGAGAAGGGTAAAATCTCTCTAGTGGAGTGTCTAATTGGCTCTTCCTGTGTCACCTTGTGGAAGTTCCATTATCAGATCTCCTGAAATTACGCTGGCTACCCTGGGGGGAGGGCACTCCATTTCGGCTGGAAGTACAGGTAAGCAGGTGAATGGTGAATAGTATCCTATGGAGAGAACTAGAGCACTTCCGGGTGTGGAGGAAAAGACGACAGATGGGAGGAATCCACAGAGGGCTCACCTGGGGTCAGTGGACGGTGCACAGGATGACGGCTCTGCACTGGGCACTGAGGTTGGCATGTAGGCACAGCACAAACACCCCCAGCCCCCACTCCAAGGGGTTCGCAGCTCCCTTAGTCTTGTTTGCTGTTTTTTTTTTTCCTTGTTGGTTATGGGACTTGATCTTGGGGCCTGTGCACTGTCTCTGAGCTCTTTTGCTCAAGGCCAGCATTCTAGTACTTGAGCCACAGCACCATTTCCAGTTTTCTGGTGGTTCACTGGCAATAAGAGCCTCATGGATTTTCCTCCTCAGGCTGGCTTCAAACCGTGATCCTCCAGATCTCAGCCACCTGAGTAGGTGGGATTACAGGTGTGAGCACCCTGCACCCAGCTTAGTTCTATTTGGATATAGCCAAAGAACTGGGTCACTTCAGTGCAAGAACTTGGTTCATGCTGAAGATGCTTGCAGGACAGTTGCCTGGTCATACCTTGAGGGCCTCTGAGAGCATCCTTCTGAGCAGGAATTGAATTCAGAGCCCTGGAAGATCTGAGGCATGTCCTGGTTAGAATACAAGGCCCGGATGGAAGGTGGTGGGAAATCAGGCTGTGCTAGCAGGGCCGGGCTGTGTGTGTGAAGAAAGACTTGTACACTGGGCCAAGGAGTTTGGGTATTGCTGGTGAGACAGTGGGTATTATCATGAGTCCTCTGGTGGTAAAGAATGACCAGGATAGTTGGGGAAAAAATACCTTCAGGGCCTGGTCCCCTGTGTTTTCAAATAATAGCAGTAACTGAATTTGTGAGCATCTGTGTGGAATCACAGAACCACGGGCTCCTGTGGTTGGGAAGACATCTCCAATCAAACACGTTGTACAAAGCCTGCTCAGGCCTCGTCCAGGGTGGGGTCTCCCATTCCAGGAAGGATCTGGCTTCTCTGCATGGATGCATCGCAAGCAAGAGAACCAAGTCAGAAGAAGTTCCTCTCATCCTCAACCATTCTGAATGCTAGAAAGCCTCCCCTTAGAGGAAGTCAGAGCTCACGGCCCAGTACCATGACATCCCTGTCCCCCAGATCCAGAATTTTCTGTGGTTCCTTGTGGGGGGCACAGAGGGGCCCACACTTCTCTTCTGACTCAGCCACTGTCTGGGACCCACTGGGCTTGCAGCTCTGTGACAGGAAGCTGAGTGATGTGGATCAGCAGCAGACAATGCCTGCCAGTGCTTCAGTGCAGTGTGAGGCGGAGCCGGCTGGGCAGCAGCTCTGTGCCAGGACCCCTGTGAGTCCTCGTCTAAAGAGTTAAAGAATAAAGCAGAGAACAATGGAGGATGACTGCAAAGAACCTGATTCAAAAGAGAAGAACCTAGCTTGAAGGTGATTGCTACCTCTGTCTGCCACCACAGCGGCCTCTCCTATTAGCCATCTACCTTCCTCTCTTCTTCTGGTGGCAGTGTGTCTCTGTGTCTCTCCATGCCACTCTCTGTCTCTGTCTCTGTGTCTGGGGATTGTTAGCCCCTAGGAGGGCACTGCTTGGTGGCCCCTATTAAAACAAGGTGTTGTGGCAGGTGATGTTTTATTGGTTGGGATCATACAGCATTCTGATTGGTTGTTAATTCCTAATCAGATCATTTCTATGCAGCAAAGTTATCAAAACAAAACAGGGGCTTGAGAGGGGCAGTGGAAAACATGTCTCTTTTGCACCTGATTTCTGGCTTGCCAGGCCAAAATGCTGCCTTTGGCATCCGGATCCTAACTCATTCATTACAGAACAAGTTCCAGCAACAAATGAGGCAGGTAACACTTGAGGCTCACCTGTGGGGAAAATGGGATCTGGGTTCCTGTGTATGTCAGCCGTGGTTAGATGGCCGCGGTGGGCCCAAACATTTTGACTGGACATTACTGGGAGTGCATGAGCAAGGGGGTTTCAGGATGAGGGGAATATTTGACTCTGCAGACCCAGTGAATCTGTAGATCTACCAAAAACTCAAAGTAGAGCCATGGCTCAAGTGGTAGAGCATCAGCCTTGATTAAAAAAGCTCAGGGACAGTGCCCAGACCCTGAGTTCAAGCCCCAGGACCAACACACACACACGCACACACACACACACAGACACACACACACACACACACACACACAGATCTTCTGAGATCTCATCCTTGCACATAGCATTTTACCTCTTCTGTGGCATTGAACTTCCTGCCTTTAAATGGAGCCACAGCACCACAAAACTCAATTTCTGTTTTCCAAAGAGGAACTCAGAGAAGTGAGACTTTCTCAGGATTGCGCCCAGAAAATGACATAAATGGAAATCTACCAAACTGACTTGAAGACTAGGATCTGTTGTTGGATTCTCTACTGTGACTTATCCTAAATGAGCAATTGGTACCTTCAATACTATATCCTTTTTATTTGTGCTGGTCCTGGGGCTTCAATTCAGAGCCTGGGCATGATTCCTGAGCTTTTCTTAAAATTCAAGTCTGGCATGCTACCATTTGAACCATAGCTCTATTTCTGGCTGGAGATAAGAGTCTCACGGACTTTTTTGCCTAGGTTGAGTTTGACCCACGATCCTCAGATCTCAGCCTCCTGAGTAGCTGGGATGACAGGTGTGAGCTATCAGCTCCTGGAAATCCTATATCCTTTACACAAGGAATCCTACCTGATTCCAAAAGGAGTATTGCAAAACAGGGTTTTTTGTTTTGTTTTCCTTTCTGAATTCCTTCATCCCATAAAAAACTGGCAATGACTGGGGCAATCACCTCTCCATAGATAAGAAAGCCAAGCTGTGGAGTGAGTTGATCTCAGGTCTGTCTGTGGATGTCAGAACACTGGTCTGTCTGCTCCCAGAGTGCATGTTCCCATCTTGTCACAGAAAGTAGAAGCGTCCCCACACACTGGACCCACCGCACCACCAAATATGCTGAGGGAGGCAGAGTCTCAGCATTGCACTCCACAGCTCCTTCTGCAAGAGCTGGCTACAGGACTTTAGCTTTTTCAGCATCAAACCTAGACCAATGCTTACTACTTTTGAATGTACATGTGTCAACCACACTGAGTAGAATAACACCATTTAGGAGCTCGTGAACACTGAGTATTGATTAGTTCCTTCTCTGGGCATTTCTCCTTGCCTGGGGGTGTGCACACAGGACTTCTCAGGGCTGTGGCGATGGGGTATCTAGGGGTGTGCACACAGGACTGTTCAGGGCAGTGATGATGGGGTGTCTAGGGGTGTGCACACGGATGCTCAGGGCTGTGGTGGTGTGGCCTCCAAGTCCCTGCACCCCTGAGAGGGGATAGGGGAGCAGGCTTTGCCCTGATGGCTAGCCAGGCTCTTGTCTGATCTCAGATTTTCCTGTCCTTATGCAGATCATCCATCTGCAATGCAGACCTTCTTCTACTCAGATTCCTCAGCAGGTGGTGTCCATGGAAGGCGCCCGCTGAGCTGGGCTACATGGTGATGTTGGGCCTGGGGGCGGGAGGCTGGAGCAGGTCGGGCCATGGAAGATGAACAAACTCCCCTTCTCTGCACTCCAGGGTCAGAGGTACAAAGTGAGGGCCCTTGCTTAGTGTGGCATGAGACCAGTGGTCACGTGGGGATCTGCAGCCAGGCACTGCACTGAACACAAATGCTCTGTGACCTTGAGCAGCCCCCTCCTCCCTCCAGGCCTCGAGAATCTCCTTGCAAACAAGTCACAGCCAAAGCATCAAGGTGAGGTGGCTGGAGAATGAGCCAGTTCCATGGGATTCTTGCATTCCATGATGCTGTGATAGAATTACACAGGGGTCTCATGCATTCATCAAGAATGATATGCAGTATCATATACTACATTCTTTTAAAAAAAATTTTTTTTTGGTGCCAGTCCTAGGGCTTGAACTCAAGCCCCAAGCCTGTCCCTGAGCTCTTTTGCTCAAGGTTGATATTCTGCCACTTGGAGCTACGGCTTCACTTCCTGCTTTTTGGTGGTTCATTGGACATAAGAGTCTCATGGACTTTCCTGCTTGGGCTGGCTTCTACCCACAATCCTCAGATCTCAGCCTCTCAAGTAGCTAGGACGACAGGCGTGAGCTACAGCATCACATACATTTTGGAGACTCAGATTTGTAGCAATCAGAGAGAGAAATACCATAATCCCACCTTGTCCTCCAAAGCCAGAGGTACCAACGTGTATAATTATGCAAAATCCATCAGCAATACCTGGATGGTAGGTATCTTTTACCAGTCTCACTGGTGTGAAGACTGAGGAGACTTTGAAGCACACAAAGAACAAAGAACAGGCCATACCCACATTTCTTAAATTCAGAGACATGCTTCTTTTGTCCTCTTCTAAATTAGATTTTCATAATCACAAGACTACAGATTTTAATAAAATACCCAAAGGTGGCAGGGAAGAATAAAAATAGGAGGCGAGCATGGTTCACTCATGCAGTGAGTGAACCAACGAAGTAATTGCTTACAGCAGCCAATTTATGAGATGACAGAAAAGAAAATTGATTTATAACCGGTCTGGGGAAGGTAAAGCCTGCTGCCTACATTTTTGAATTAATGTTTTAATTATATATAAAATTCTTAATCACACATGTAATCTTTAAATACACAGGCAATATAGGAATACAATCTTCTTTTTAAAAAAATAAAAACACTTGGGCTGGGAAGGTGGCTCAGTGGTAGAGCACTTGCCTTGCATGCATGAGACCTTGGGTTCAATTCCTCAGCACCCCATAAGAAGAAAAAGCCAGAAGTGGAGCTGTGGCTCAAGTGGTAGAGTGCTAGCTTTGAGCTGAAGAGCTGAGGGACAGTTCCCAGGCCCAGAGTTCAGGCCCCACGACCGACCAAAACAAAATAAAATAAAATAAAAAGACTTCATTGAAAAGAGAAGTCATAGAAAACCGGAAGTGGCGCTGTGGCTCAAGTGGTAGAGTGCTTAGCCTTGAGCTGAAGAGCTGAGGGACAGCGCCCAGGCTCAGAGTTCAGGCCCCACGACTGACCAAAAAAAAAAAAAAATCATAATGAAAAGAGAAGTCATCTCTGAGCAACCCAACTATCCTGAGCTCCTGTACATATCCTTGGAGATGATTTTTCTTAAACTTATGTATATGTATATGAAAGTATATATGTGCATATATCCATAAAATGTTATATTGTTTAGTAGTACATCAATTGCTATTGGCCTGTTTGTTTGCCAGTACTAGGGCTGGAAAACTCAGGTTCCCTTTCTCTCATTTGCCTTTTTCTGCCCAAGGCTGGTGTTCTACCACTTGAACCACCACTTCTAGCTGTTTGCTTGTTAATTGTGGATAAGAGTCTTGCAGACTTTCCTGCCAGACTGGCTGTGATCCTCAGAACTCAGTTTCCAGAGTAGCTAGGATGATAGGAGTGAGCCTATTTTTTCTCTCTCTATTTGGTTTTAGACAATGTTTTTCCAGTTGAGTGTAGGTTCTTTCCAGCAGGATATTTACACACCACAACTCTTGGGTTCCTGAACACCCCACACTGTTTCTTACAGCCTGCACAGCTTGGTTGGATCTAAGATATTTTTGCATCTTGTCTGTCTAAAATTCTTGAAAATACTTCTTTGCTGGGGTTGGAGTGTGGCTAAGTGTCAGGTACCAAGTTCAAGTCCTGGTCTCAGACCAAAAAACAAAAACTTCTTTACTATTACATCCCTTGGTTTTTGTTCCTCTTGGGGAATCTCTTGGTTATCCAGTTTTCTTACTGTTGCAAATATTTTCATCTCATCTTGAAGTCTTGAGGATATTTTCTTTGTCTTTCACTAGTTTTTAATGTCTTGGAATTGAATTGTTCCAGGTGAATTTTTCACTCTGTGCAATATTGTGTACCCTATCCAGTGTACATATTTGTTTTACTCACACCTATAGTTCCTTGGATTACGGTTTTGAAGATGATTCTTCTGGGGTTTATGCTGTCTGTTCTATGGACTTCCTTCTGCCTGCGTTTTTTTCTCTCTTTCTCCCTCTCTCTCTCCCCTTCGCCTCTTCCTTCCTTCCTTCCTATCTTCCTTCCTTCCTTCCTTCATTCCTCTCTCTCTCTCTCTCTCTCTCTCTCTCTCTCTCTCTCTCTCTCTCTCTCTCTCTCTCTCTCTCTCTCTCTCTCTCTCTCTCTCTGTCCTGGGATTTGAACTTAGAACCTGGGTGTTGTCCCTGAACTTTGTCACTTAGGCTAGCACTCTACCACTTGAGCCACAGCGCCATTTCTGGTTTTCTGGTGGTTCATTGGAGATCAGAGTCTCTTGAAGTTTCCTGCCTGGGCTGGCTTTGAACCACTATCCTCAGATCTCAGCCTCCTGAGTAGGTAGCTAGGATGATAGGCATGAGCCACCAGCACCTAGCTGGCTTTAATTTTGTTTGTCTTTGTTTTTTTTTTTTTAAATAATCAGTTATTTTGTTCCTAGTTCAATGAGTCTTGTCTGCTTGGAGGATGCCTGGCTTCCTCAGTGGGAGGCCTGGTGTGGGAGCAGGGTGGGGTCTGGAGAGGCTGGGGAGCATCTTCTCCTTTGCCCTGTTAAGGTGGGCTTCTGCCTAATCTCTCCTCCCTCTTTACTACCACCTCTCTGAGGGCTTCCTCATCTCAGTGTCCTTGATGGCTCCCCAGCAGCAACATGGCTCCCAGGCTCCTCTTCTGTTCCGCTTCCTTTGCCCTGTTCCTTCTAGTTGGTTCCATGAGCCAACAGGTCCCAGGAGTGTGATGAGTTTGGCACTGAGGGCTATATGTCTGTGTCTGTGTGCACAAGCATGTTGCACTAACATACATGTGTGTGCCCATGTGTGTATGCACACACAAACATGTGGAAGTGTATACTCATGTGCTTGTACATGCATGCCCATACATATCGCACACATGCATATTCAAATGTGAATACCTGCATGCATGTGTATCTATGTGTGCATGTATTGCATGCAGGTGGTGTGTCCATATATGTGCATATGCTTGTGTGTATATGTTTATGTATATGTGTGTCTCTGTGTATATGTGCATGCCTAGGTACACATGTGTGTGTGTGCATTTGTGGGTACATATGCATGTGCATGTGTGCATATATAGTGCATGTGTGGATATGTGCTTGTACGTGTGTATGCACATGTTTGTAGATGTATGTCTGTGCATTAGTTGCACATGTGTATGTGTGCCTATATATGTGCACTGTGCACGTGTCTGGATGTGTCTATGTGTGTGTATGTGCTTGTATGTGTGTACATGTGTCTATATACATGTGTGTGTCTGTGGTGGAGAATCCAACACAGCTGTCTGTGCACTAGGCAAGGGCTTTGTCAAGTCACCCTTCCTAGGTGAATATTTGTTTTTTGTCTGTGCCACCCCTCCTGCCCTCTGCACACTCCTCCTTGGTTCACAGACGCTGTCCCCTCCCTGCTGTCTGTCCAGCGCCGGGCCCTGGGCACTACTGGGATGGACAGTCATCCCTGTGATTATGGACAATTTGACAGCCACAGCAGAGTCTGCTTTCCCAACACACTGACTGCACAGATCACCGGTGGGTTTACTGGGCTCAGGTTACTATTTCTGTGAGTGTAGATTGGGTGGGTGGGTGGGTGGTTTGTTGATTGTTGTTGTTCTGTGAGTCAACTTGTCTATTCTGCACCCACACTGCCTTGTTTTCAGTACTAAGGCATAGTGGTTTGAAACTATAGACCGCAAAGGCAAGAAAATTATTAGACTCCAGACTCCAAGACAAAAAAATAAGAGAATATGTGAGGGTAAGAAAATTAGACAACTAAGAGATTCCTTAAGAGAAATAAAAACAAAGCAATGCAACAACAAAGAAGTATTTCCAAGAAACTCCAAGGAAAACCAGAGAAACAAAGACATTTGATCCAGCCAAGTTATCAAGGCTGAAAGAAAACAGTGTTGAGCATGAAAAAAATCCAAGGAAGTGGCGCACAGATATGCTGGAAGCAGCAAGGGGAGAAATGTCTAAAACTAGCTAGGCACCAGTGTCACACACTTGTAATCATAGCTACTCAAGTGACTGAGATCTGAGGATCATGGTTCAAAGCCAGCCTGGGCAAGAAAGCCCATGAGACTCTTACCTCCAGTGAACCATCAAAAAAAAAAAAAAAAAAAAAAAAAAAAAAAAAAAGCTGTGGCTCAATAGTAGAGTGCTAGCATTGAGCAAAAACAAAACTCAGAGATAGTGCCCAGGCCCTGTGTTCAAGGTCCAGGACCAGTGTGTGTGCGTGCATGCACACACACACACACACACACACACACACACACACACACACACACACACACACACACATACACACCTCTAAAACTAAATGAAATAAATGGAAAGAGAGAAAATAAATTAGCAGAACTATGTTTTCAAAAGAATAACATAACCATATGATAGGTGATGGAGAGATAATACAAAATTACATCTACATAGTCTTCATCTAGGTAAACAAAAATATAAACAAATCCCAAGCTCTTCTTAGCATGTCTGGTTTACAGCGCAATATGATGTGGGAAATTTAAATCTACTTTGTATTTATCTCTGTGCTCTTCTCTCTCAAACTTGTCCTGGCTCATGCTGTCGACGAAATATTTCATAACCATTTTTAAGGCAGCTTCGCATTTTAATTAAAAATCCTTCTGAGGGCGTCTGTTAAATAACAAGTGGTTGATAAGTCTAAGTAAGGATTATTAATTAAGAATTCATTGAAAATGAAGATTAATAGAGAAAGAAATTACAGTATGAAGTCTTGCCACCCACGATACCTCTCTATTTAGATAGATTTTGTTTTAAGAAAGTATTATTCTTTTTTTTCTCACTCACTTTTGAGATGTTACTCTTAGACAGGATGTCATTTGCTAGTCTTTTTTTTTTTTTTTTTTTGGTTGGTCGTGAGGCTTGAATTCTGGGCTTGGGTGCTCTCCCTGCATTCTTCAGCTCAAGGAGAGCATTCTACTACTTGAGCCACAGTGCCACTTCCAGTTTTCTAGTGGTTTATTGGAGATACAAGTCTCATGGATTTTCCTGTCCAGGCTGGCTTTGAACCGTGACCTCAGATCTCAGCCTCCTGAGTAGCTAGGATGACAGGCGTGAGCCACCGGTGCCTGGCTCTGCTAGTCTTATAACTAATGTTTTCAACAGTCTCCTAATTCATTACTAGTTTTTGTTATTAACGTTTCAAGATGGTGAAATGATGGTATGGAAAACATATTAATTCCTGGCTCTATCAATGCTGGCATGAACCTCATGTTTCAGGATTGGATTAAATTGAAGTCCTCACACATTACCTTTTCTCCTCGTGGCTAGAGTATGCTGAGTCTTCCTCCTGCTTAACTGACTAAGCTGCACCAGGAATCATTCTATGAACCTACTACATTATTCTG
The DNA here is from genome assembly GCF_024711535.1 of Dipodomys merriami. NCBI lineage: Eukaryota > Metazoa > Chordata > Mammalia > Rodentia > Heteromyidae > Dipodomys > Dipodomys merriami. The sequence goes on from NW_027204826.1 coordinate 772,334, forward strand.
GTCTTTCTGACTTCTCTACTTTCACTGATTATTCTCATCTCTAATGTTCTTTCAGGCACTGTAAAGTAGAAATTTCTGGAAAGGGAAGAGAGGAAAGGAGCATTCTCACTTCTGTACCAGTAAGAGCTCAGAGTGCAATCTCTAAATGTAAGTAGTCTGGATTGAGAGACAGACAGATGGATGATTAGATGGAGTAGGCCGATCAATGGATCGGCAGCTAGATTAGCCGCAGAGGACTGGCTTACACATGGAGGAGTATATTCACTTGGCTCATGACAAGCTGTCACCCATCCAGCTGCTTACATATCAGACATTTATTTCTCACAGTTCTACAGCATCCAAGTCCACAGTCAAGGTGCTGGCCTTGCTTGGTTTTTTTTTTTTTAACTCTTAAATGATCTCTGTCTCTGACACAGTGTGTGGAGGGGAAGACATGGTGGAGGGAGCAGAGGAGGAGCAAGGACATTCTTTACTGGTCTTATTTCTCAAGAAAGCAACTTGGGAAGTTACAATTTCAACACAGAAGCTTCTGATCGATCAGTGTTTGGGAGACTGGGGATCATAAAGTTCACCTTATCATTAACACAACTAGGAGATTGTTGGCACTCTGAATCCAATGCTTTTGCCAGAAGATTACAAGAGTAGGCAGCTGGGAGGGGGGCATTAAGTCCAGACTGGGACACAAGGCTGCAGGCTGGGTTCATGCAGGCTGACCACCGCCATCCCTACTTTGAAGACCTACTCTGAAGAAGGACCCAGGAGGCAGAGCAATTGCACTCTGAGCGGCTCTCTAGACCTCGCAAGAAGGAGCCCACCCTCGCCAGACACCACACACAACCTGCGCATTCAACCTACAAGTGTGAGTTTGCAAAGAGAAGCCGACAGGCTGCAAAGCCCCCAGAGACTTTGAATCATCTCCAGAGATCTTTCTAGACTTCTTGTAGCAAGCATCACCCATGGCCTCCATTTTGTGTTCTAATGTTTGCATATACAAGATGTGTTACTGCTCGCAAGATGTCCTGCTGCTGAGACTAGAAATATAGAAAAAAGCTAAAGTTTGGGCAGGTGTGCTTCTGGGGTTTTTCCTTAGCCTGTCTCTAACTACTTTGCAACCTCTATCCTAACACCATTTTTCTATTTCTTTTTGTTTTCTTTTTTTTAAAGGTTAGACATCCTACTTTTTTTTTTTTTTTTTTTGTATGTGCCAGTCCTGGGCTTGGGCTTGAACGCAGGGACCTGGGTGCTGTCCCTGAGCTTTATGTGTGCAAGGCTGCCACTCTTCCACTGGAACTCCACTTCTGGCTTTTTGGTGGTTCCTTGGAGATCAAAGTCTCATGGACTTTGCTGCCCAGAACTGGCTTTGAACTATGATCCTCAGATTTCATACTCTGTAGTCACTAGGATTACAGGTGTGAGCACCAGCGCCCAGCTCCTCCTACCTTTTGACATGCCCTTTCCTTACTTCATGGCTACAGTATCTTCTGTCTTCTTTGAAAATGTTCACAGTACAGAATGGCAGCTTCCCTTCCAGATCCCATACATATGTGTGTGTGTGTGTGTGTGTGTGTGTGTGTGTGTGTGTGTGTGTGTGTGTTTGAGATTTATTAATTATATTAACTGTGTTATTCATGTTAGTATATGAACATTGATATAAATGTATCAATTGGTTAATATAATTAGTTAGATTTAAGGATATATTTAAATATAACACACACACATATATCTTGTCATTCTCTTCCATTCTTCTTTAGTGTGGTTTGTTTTGCCTCTGTGTCTAATGCTAGAATGCTTCCTCCACTAGTTTTCCACCATTGTCCACTCCTTAGAAATGGTGTAAGACAAATCTGGTCAAAGTTCAATGTGCTGTGCTGGGACTTGAACTCAAGGTCTGGGTGCTGTTGCTGAGCTTTTTTGCACAAGGCTAGCATTTTACAACTTGACCCATAGCTCCACTTCCAGCTTTTTGGTGATTAATTGGAGATAAGAGTCTCATGGACTTGCCTGCGTTGGCCAGCTTTGAACCATGATCCTCACATCTCAGCCTCAGTAGCTAGGATGACAGGAATGAATCACTAGTGCCAGGCTCTCAGCTGGCCATTTTTCATGTTGAAATCCTCCAGGATTTGAGTGTTGGTCTCTTTCCCTTTGTATTTTTATACTTATGTTTTCTTAAAACTTCTTTGAAGCTGGGCAGCAGTGGCTCATACCTATCATCCTCGCTAGTCAGGAGGCTGAGATCTGAGGATCGCAGTTCAAAGCCAACCCAGGTAAGAAAATCTCTTACATCCAAAGAACCACCAGAAATCCAGAAGTGGTGCTGTAGCTTAGAGTGGTAGAGCGGTACCCTTGAGCAGAAAGAGCTCAGGGACAACACTCAGGCCCTGAGTTCAGGCCCCATAACCGACAAAATGAAAAATGAAAAACACTTGAGAGAGGACCAGATCTCTATCTCACATCACCTTGCAGGAAGGAAGAGCCCATTCCCACCCCACAGCTGATATTCACACTTCTGGATAAGGTGTAATGGAGGAATGTGCAGATAGTTACATACAGCTTTAGAGAACCAGGGGCTTTTGACAAGGCAAAGCCTGGAACCTCTGCTAAGATAGATTCCCAGCTTCGCTTCCAATAGCAGGGACTGGACACATAATCAAGTCATTTTCTGTCCAGATTTCCACTGGCAGCTGGCCAGATGTTTGTCATCTGTAGCATACTTCTTGGTTTTCCAGCCTACCACCCTGGCAGCCTCCCACAGGTCCAGTCTCTGCTCCGGATTGAGCAGGAGTCACTGGGAAGGTGAAGAGGAGAATTCTCACTTCCAGTTCGATGAACCTCAGAAACCCATTAAGTGACTGATGGTTTGGGGAGGAAGTTAGATGCCATCCACTTTGTTCAGAACTGCTTCGAGCCAGGATATATTACGGCTTCATGCACGAAACCATTCCATTGGAAATGTTTAGCTGTGGGAATTTATCTACACACACTGAGGGTGACCAATGTCATGAGATGCATGAGAAGTCCCTATGGTTGCAAGCACGGTCACCCCTCCTAGCAGAATGATCCCTTACCAGACCACTCTGACATAGCCTGTAAGCGAGGAACAACAAGAACTCAGGAGCAATAACTGAGAATAAAACACAATGATTATACAATCAGGACTGAATGATAGTGCAACCCAGGAGGCTGAGATTCCGAAGGTTCACAATTTGAAGGCAGAAAACTCCATGAGACTCCATCTTTAAAATAATCAGCAAAAAGTCAGGCTGGAGGTGTGGCTCAAGTGGTCAAGCAAGAAAGTTAAGATGCAAGCATGAGGTCCTGAGTTCAAAGCTAGCCTGGGTAGAAAAGTCCATGAGACTCTTATCACAACTTAACCACACTCAAGTTATGGCTCAAGCTTTAGCCTTAAGAAGTTGAAAAGGAGCCAGGAGGCCCTGAGTTCAAGTCCCAGTATCGGCACTAAATACAGTCATATGTAAATAGTCAGAGTTATTGTAGGCAAATGTGTAAAAGCAGATCGTGTTCAAGATCCTGCCCGCTTCAGAGTAGGGATTAAATAGAAACTATTATCTTGCAAATATGTAAGTTGCAAGGGGAGGGGGGTATTCTTATTTAAGCAAATGATTTTGCACCAAATGTAAAGTTTTTGAGGTCACTCACAGAATGATGATGTGTCTCCTAATTTCATGACAAGAAGAAAAAGAAAAAAGGAGCTTTGTGGAGGTAAGGCAAAGTTTCAGGGCTAAAAATAAGCAGGGAACTGCATGCAAATGAAAGCAGCCTTGTATTTACATCTATTAAATCAGGGAGAGGTTTATTTATTTATTTGGTCAGTTGTAGGACTTGAACTCTAGGCCTGGGCGCTGTCCCTCAGCTCTTCAGTTCAATGTGAGCTCTCTACCACTTGAGCCACAGTACCACTTCCGATTTTTCTGATGGTTTATTGGAGATTAGAGTCTAATGGACTTTCCTGCTCAGGCTGGCTTTGAACCTCAGTCCTCAGATCTCAGCCTCCTAAGTAGCTAGGACTACAGGTGTGAGCTACCGGCACTGGTAGGGAGAGGTTTTGATCTTTCCTTCCTTCCTTCCTTCCTTCCCTCCTTCTTTCTTTCTTTCTTTCTTTCTTTTTTTTTAATTTAATTTAATTTTATTTGTGAACATACTGTACAGAGGAGTTACAATTACATGGGCAGGACAATGCGTACACTTCTCACCAAGCATTGCAGCCTCCTCCTTTGTTCACCCCTCACATCCCCTCCCAGCCTTCCCCCCTTTCTTTCTTTCTTTCTTTCTTTCTTTCTTTCTTTCTTTCTTTCTTTCTTTCTTTCTTTCTTTCTTTCTTTCTTTCTTTCTTTCATATTCCATTATGGCAAGGTTTTACTGAAACAGGTACACTTACGCATTGCTAAAGAGACTATGAATTGAAAAATAAAAACAATTTGACAACATGTCTCTAAAGCCATTAAAGTGCTTCACTTCTTGACCCAAAAACTTCTCTCCAAGAATTTTTTCCTTAGAAACAATAGAAAGAATCTTTAAAGTGTTTTTGTTCATGTGTATTTACTGCACACAGGGATTTCTCTGCACCATTTCCATACATGCAGGTGGTGACTTTGATTGGAGTCACTCCACTACTGATCTTTTCCCATGCTCTCCTTCACTCCTAGTGTGTGTGTGTGTGTGTGTGTGTGTGTGTGTGTGTGTGTGCATGTGTGCGTGCGTGCTTGAAATGAGACTTGAACTCAAGGCCTGGGTGCTATCCCTTAGCTTTTTTGCTCAAGGCTGGTCCTCTACCACTTGAGCCAAACTTCCACTTCTGGACTTTTGATGGTTGATTGAAAATATGGTTGCACAGACTTTTCTGTGTGGGTTGCTTTGAACTGAGAGCCTCAAATCTCAGCCTTCTGAGTAAGTAGTATTACATGTATGAGCTACTGGAGCCTGACTTAGTTCCTTTATTTTTAAACATATTTACCAGGTTCATTACACCATCTGCATACAGGCACACAAAATTCAATTTTATTCACCTCTCATCATCCACATCCCTCTCCCCTCAACCTTCCAGTCTGACATTTTCATTTATAGCTATAGATATGAAATATATAACTATAGATATAGATATAATCTATAGATATATAAATAGAGATATCTATTTATCTAGATATCTATCTAGACTACATATATAAAGATAGAGGTAGATATAACATTTATATATAAAACATATGTGTAGATTCGGCATATGAGGGAAAGCTAGTGTAAATTTCAAGATGGCAGCAGCTGAGCATTTAAACAAATGTGGGCCCTTTTGCGTCCAACATCCTGTATGGCAGAGCGAGTCACCCAATCCGCATCTGCTTCTAGTCTCTCCCTGCGTCCAGTCCCAGGCTGCAGTGAGGAATGGAGGGGGGCTTTTCTCCCCTCTGGGGAACAGGCCTTTGAAACATCCAGGGAATGTCTGCCCAGGAAACTGGCTCCTTCTCCAGTTTCCTCTCATGCAAACACCACAGAGATCCAGCCCCTTTGGAGCACCAATGCATGTGGCTCTCTTAGAAGGCCCCACCCAGCACCTGAGGGCAATGGGAAGTCCCCAGGCTCTGAGGTCACTTCCTCCTCCTCTGAGGTCACTTCCTCTTCCTCTGATGTAATGCCTCCTTTGGACAGTTCCTAGACTGTGAGGTCACTTCCGCTTCTGCTGTGGTCCTGCCCCTTCCTGCCCTTCCCTATGGAACCAAGTTCTCCCTGTACACCTACATCTAGTGCAGGCTGTGTGCCTGAGCCACGTGGCAGTCTCCTTTCCCCAACCTCACACCCAGCTTCACATCCGGTCTGCTGCTCCCTCCCTCCGGTGGCCCATTAAAATCCTCATTTCAAAAACAACAACAACAAGAAGATGAAAAGGAGCAAGCTCACAACTGCAGGAACATTATGGGGCACTAGCCAGGCCTATGCCAGCCTCCAGGGGGCCGTCCTGGCTCTAAGCAGCCCCAGCCAGGGGTCTGCAGGGAAGAAAAGCAGTGGTTGAAAGGAAAAGTGATCCAAAAGTCCACGTGGACAAAAGTCACATAGAGGAGAAAGATTTATTGCCAGCAGAGCTGACAAGTCCAAGTTCTCATAAGGGAGAGCAGAAAATGGTGCCAACCCACTCCTTGGAGAATCCTTTTATACACTCAGGGGCTGGAGTGGCAGGTGCCGCACCTACCCCTCAGGTGCTGCCATTGAGGGCAGAGATTAGATCTGTGAGGGGCATCTGCTGACTTAACATTTCCCCCTTTTTTGGTTTAATATGTACAGTGCCAGGCAGGGAATATGGGCGAAGGTCTTTTCTTCTGGAACTATTTCCTGCTGAGAGGGAGTGAGGTAGTTAATGGGGGGGGGGCAGGTACTGTACACAAAGTTGACCGAGGTCATGATGATTATGAAGATGTTACTTGTCCAGAGCGGGGTCCTCTGCTTCCTTGATAACTGGAGGAAGACTGGGTCCAATCTTTGTTATCTATGGAGACGGGGGTCCAGTTCGCTCAGAGGTATATGGTTTATCAGGCAGGTTGTAAGGTCCGCTCCTGCATGGGGAGCAGACTCCACCCTCCTCAGAGCAAAGTCTCCACCCAGTACCTGCGTTACCTAGACAACTGGCACACCTGGAAGAGGTCACATCTGCATCCGCTGAGGTCACATCTGAATTTGATGTGGCCACACCTTTCTCCGCCTATACCCTAGATAAGGCCTAGCCCAGGCCCAGACTCTCTCTCTCTCTGCTCTTTTCTAGCTCTCTCTCTGTTCTTTTCTAGCTCTTCTCTCTCTCTTTCCCAGGCCTTTCCCCACCGCGTGGTGGACCAAGATGGCCTGGTGCCAGCCGGAACGATGAATAAACCTACCCCTTACCTGAATACCACGTGCGTGCTGCTGTTCTTTCTCGGCTACCTCTTTTTAAAAACCTAACATAAATGGTGCCGTGACTCGGATAAAGGGCTTAAAGTCAAGATAGGTGGGATTCCTCTCTGTTTTTTTTTTCCTCTTTTTTCTTTTTTTGTTTGTTCTTCCCTTTTTGCTCTGAGGAATACCCACAGTTCTGACGGCCTTTTGTGAACTGCAATGGTAAATGGCCAGAAGTCTATTTACTTTCAGGTTCTCTTTGCTCTCTCTCTGCTAGTCATGTCCAACTTTCCCTATCTCTTTCCCTTTCTTTTCTACATTTTGGCTTTGTTAGGTTTTTAAAAAGAGGTGGCCGAGTAAGAACTGCATTAGCACGCACGTGGTATTCAGGTAAGGGGTAGGTTTATTCAGTAGACCTGCTGGGACCAGGCACGGGTGGCACTCCACGTGGCTGGGAAAGGCCTGGGAATGAGAGAGAGCTGGAAAAGAGAGGAAAGAGAGAGGAAAGAGCTAGAGTAGAGAGAAAGCAGAGAGCTAGAAAAGAGCAGCAAGAGAGCAGAGAGAGAGCAGAGAAAGCTAGAAAAGAAGAGCAAGAGAGCAGAGAGAGAAAAGAAGAGCAAGAGTGTGTCTGGGCCTGAGCTAGGCCTTATCTAGGGTATGGGCAGAGAAAGGTGTGGCCACATCAAATTCAGATGTGACCTCAGCGGATGCAGATGTGACCTCTTCCAGGTGTCCCAGTTGCCTAGGTAACGCAGGTACTGGGTGGAGACTTTGCTGCGAGGAGGGTGGAGTCTGCTGGCCATCCAGGAGCAGACCTTACATTCCAGCCTTTTAATAATCATGAAATGGGGCTCGGATTCTTTCTGGCTACTTCCTGCTGACAAGGGGCGTCGACAATAGGGGTAAAAGGCTGGAATTTGGTCCCCTCCCAGAGAAGGCACCATTTATGTTAGGTTTTTAAAAAGAGGTGGCCGAGTAAGAACTGCACCAGCACGCATGTGGTATTGAGGTAAGGGGTAGGTTTATTCAGTAGACCTGCTGGACCAGGCAAGGTTGGCACTCCACGTGGCTGGGAAAGGCCTGGGAATGAGAGAGAGCTGGGAAAGAGAGGAAAGAGAGAGGAAAGTGCTAGAGAGAGAGCAGAGATAGACAGATAGAGCTAGAAAAGAACAGCAAGAGAGCAGAGAGGAACAAAGAGCAGCAAGAATAGAAGAGAGAGAGAGAGCCTGGGCCTGCGCTAGGCCTTATCTAGGGTATTGGGGGGGGAAGGTGTGGCCACATCAGGTTAAGATGTGACCTTAGCAGATGCAGATGTGACCTCTTCCAGGTGTCCCAGTTGCCTAGGTAACACAGGTACTGGGTGGAGACTTTGCTGTGAGGAGGGTGGAGTCTGCTAGCCATCCAGGAGCGGACCTTACAGTTTTGAGTTTTGCCTTTTTTGTTTTGTGTTGTGTATTCTGGTACTGACTACATGATTCTAAAATATTGGTCATATCTGTGCTAAGATTCTCACATCTAAGAAGTTTTGTCATTCCAGAATACTTGATGGTCAATTCTTGATAAGAACCAGATAAGCTCTACTTATTCTACTTGATCTCCTTGTTGCTTTAATTGGAAATAATAAAGGCTTTTGTGGCAAAGATTTCAGTTCAAAGCCAACCCAGGCTGAAAAATCCCTAAGACTCCATCTCCCAACTAACCTGCAAAGAGCCAGGCTGGAAGCATGGCTCAAGACTCTTATCTCTAACCAGCCAAACATTGAAAGTGCTATTGTAACTCAAAGTGGTCCAGTGCTAGCCTTGAGCAGAAGTGCTCAGGGACTGTGCCCAGGCCTTGAGTTCAAACCTCCTTGAATACCAACTGGGACAAACCATCCCAGCAACAAGCACCTAGACTCAGCCAGTCTGGGGAACAAGGGAACATGGAGAGGAGTAAGAGGAGATGATGTCACATCAGCTACTTTTGCCTGCCTTTCAAAATTAACCAGAGCTGGGAGGTCAGTAGAAGTAAGAAGCCTGCCCATCCAATGGCTATACCTCTACCTATTAACTGAACAGGAATTTATATTCTTGCCTTTGTCACCTGACTTCTCTACCTGGTTGCCAGATGTCAGAAGTAGCTAGGGACATTTCTATCAACATTTTCAGCCCCAAGTCCTTCCTCTTGCCATTTATTTGCTCTCTAGTATTTTTTTTCCCAGCCCCTCCAATGCTCATGAAACTTCTCCAGACTTCATCTAAGGACTCATGCCACCAAGGGACAGCTGCTGCTCACTGCCTTCTCTGGGAAGGGACCAAATTCCAGCCTTTTACCCCTATTGTCGATGCCCCTTGTCAGCAGGAAGTAGCCGGAGAGAATCCCTGCCCTATTCCATGATTATTAAAAGACTGGAATGTAAAGTCCGCTCCTGGATGGCCAGCAGACTCCACCCTCCTCGCAGCAAAGTCTCCACCCAGTACCTGCATTACCTAGGCAACTGGGACACCTGGAAGAGGTCACATCTGCATCCGCTGAGGTCACATCTGAATTTGATGTGGCCACACCTTTCTCTGCCCATACCCTAGATAAGGCCTAGCCCAGGCCCAGAGGCCCTCTCTCAACTCTCTCTCTGCTCTTTTCTAGCTCTCTCTGCTCTCTCTCTGTTCTTTTCTAGCTCTTCTCTCTCTCTTTCCCAGCTCTCTTTCCCAGGCCTTTCCCCACCATGTGGAGGACCAAGATGGCCTGGTGCCAGCCGGAACGATGAATAAACCTACCCCTTACCTGAATACCACGTGTGTGCTGCTGTTCTTTCTAGGCTACCTCTTTTTAAAAACCTAACACAGGTGAGATTTGATGTGGCAGAGATGAATTCCCTGCAGACAGCCCTGAACCTGCATGGCTGTGGGAGTAGAGAGAATTACTGGGTAGGGTCCTTCCCACTTAGCAGAAAGCTTGGTGGACCTAGGTGCCCGTGGCAGGTAATTTTTTGAAATGTACATTAGGGCCCCAGCCTTGCTGGAGGGCTTGGAGGACAAGATGGAGGGCTTAGGGCTGTTGATCCACATAGTTCCAGAGGAAAGTGTGCGGGTGCTGAAGGAGGGGGGGCGGGGGGGGCAGGTAAAGGAGAGTCCAAAGCCTGAACTAGGAGACACAAAGGTGGGTGGCCATACATGACTTCAAAAGGACTTAATATTTTTTGACAAGATCCTTAAGCAGAAAAGAGTCAAAGATAAAAGCTTTACCCAATCTAGATGCAGGTCAAAGGACAGTTTGGTCAGAGTTTGCTTAAGGGAGCGATTGGCAAGTTCCACCTTCTCTGAGGACTAGGGGTGATAGGGAATATGAAAAGATGAGGAGATATTTAGAGACTTAGCCAATCGCTGGGTCACGGAGGAGACAAATTCCAGGCCATTGTCCGTCTAGATGGAAGCAGACAGGCCTACGTGGGGAAGTATTTCCCGTAAGAGATACTGAGACACAGAGGAGGCTCTCTTGGTGGTGGTGGGAAACGCCTCCATCCATCCTGTGAAGGTGTCTACCAGCACCAGCAGGTACTTGTATTTGTGGATGGTTGGCATATAGTAAAATCAATTTGCCAATCCACTCCTGGGAGGTTACTTCGAGCCTGATGGGTTGGAAAAGGAGGTGGCCACACATTGGTTTTGGGTTTGCCTTTTGGCATATGTCACAGGATGGTGACAGATGCGTGGGAAAGTGTGTCAGGTGGGGTTAGGGGGAAGGCTCTGTTTTAGGAACTTCCATAAGGCCCCTGTGTGGGGGTGGAAAAGATGGTGGAGATAGTTAAGGACATCTTACCTAGTGGGAGGGGCAGAATCCTCTGTTATTGGTAGTGTTCATGCCCATTGTTTTGAGGATAGTGCAGCCCATTTGGCAGTGTCATCAGCCAGGTTGTTTCCTTTAGTTACAACTGAGTCATCTGACTGCTGGTCCCCGCAGAGAACGATGCCAATGGCTCAAGGGAGAAATGAGGCTTTTAAGAACTCAGTAACCATTTATTACTGAGGTCCCCTTGGTTGTTAACAGGCCTGTTCCTTCCAAATAGCTGCAGGACAATGGATCGTAAGGAAAGCCTATTTAGAGTCCCTATATACTGTCAGGGAATGTCCGGAAGCCAGGTGGAAGGCGACTAACTCAGTCTGTTGATAGGTGGTCTGGAGAGGCAGGGGGCCAGACTCCACAACACCAGAGATTGACACAATAACATATCCAGCCACCCCTGAGCCTTCCCAGAGGAAGGAGCTGCCACCAGTAAACCAGGTAAACTGGGAGTCCTTTAACAGCCCTTCACTAATGTGGGATGGGTGAGGTAGCAGGTCCTCCAGAGTCTCCACACAGGAGTATTGCTAGCGAGGTCTTTGTATCTGGAATGGGTAATAGGGAGAAGGAGTTTAGTGGAGGGCAGGGCTGGAAGGTCAGGGCGGGATCCTCTACCAGCAACATCTGAAGGGAGAGAATATGGGAGGGAGGCATAGTTTGTAGGCCCTTATAGGTTAGTAACTCAGAGAGGTGATGGTGGGAGAGGATGGTAAGGGCTGCACCAAAGGTTAGCTTCTTTGACTCCTGTATTAAGACAGAAGAGGTGACTAGGGTGGAGGTAAGGAGCCCAGCTGCTAATGGTAGGGGCTAGGCATCTTGGCAAATAAGCAACCAGCTCAAACGAAGGTTCAATCTGCTGACCTAAAACTCCCAATGCAAACCCCTGGTTCTCAGTTACTTACAGAAAGAATGGGTGTGTACGATCCAGCAGCCTGAGAGCAGGGGCCTATAATAAGGCCAGTTGGAGCTTCCTAAAGGAGGGTATATTTGGGTTGTGCAGGAAAGTGTACGGGGTCCCTCAGGGAGATGTGACTCAGAGGGTAGTGCTCAGCAATAGAGGGGTTGATGTTAGAATTTCCCAACCACCCCTTTTCTGCACACCGAACTGCCTTGAGACCCATGCATGCAGAGCACAATGGATTAGCATGCTCAAATCCTGGCTGCTGCCATCCAGTCTTTTTTTTTGTGTGTTGGTGGTGGGGCTTGAACTCTGGGGGTGGGCTTGTAGCCTATGTGTAGCACCTGGTGCACCAGACGTAAGGAAGCTGGAAGTTGTCTTGGGAATTCTCTTTGGACTGCTAGCTTTGCCTCCCGGTTTGCTTGTGAATTGCTGACCATGATGGCGTCCAGTCCGGTCTCCTCCAAGAAAAGGCACCCAACAGTTGTGAGTAGCCCAGACCTTGGGGTCTACCTCAGAGGGTGGAAAAGGGAGATCCGATGAGTCACTAAGTGAGCCTACTAAACCCGTCAACAAGGAGATTGTGGGGGAGGCCAAATCAATATCACTTGTGACAAAAGGTCACTCTTGAAACAAGATAAATGACAGGGGAGTGTTTTGGGGGGGACTTGTAAGGTTTTCCCTCCACCCCAACTATGGAGGTTTCGGCTAGGTAAGTCTGGCCACGGAACTCAATGAGCACCGAATACATAGCACCTGTGTCCACCAAAAGCGAGATGATCTTACCTGCAACCATGATTGTCACCCTGGGCTCCAGTGTGGTGATGGGTTTGGTCGAGGCCAGGAGTCCAGGTCCTCCTCAGTCTTCTCCATCATCCAGTCCCAGAGTGCCAGGAGGGGTGATGGGGCCTTAATAGATGGCCACCTTCCCTGAGAGGACAATGGACAGGCCAGAGCCCAGTGTCCTGAGCCATTACACCTGGGGAATGGCTAGGTTGGCTTTCCTGGCTGTTGGATGGATAGGAGGCATTTGGTCAGGAGGAGACCAACTCCGTGGTCTGCTTAGGACCACAGGTTAGGTCTCGGGATACTGGTTAACCCCTCTGCCCCCCCACTCCTTGGCCATGGGGGGGGGGCAAATCCACCAGGAAACCTATCCTAGGTTTCAGCCCCACTATGACAGGAAAAGTGATCCAAAAGACCACGCAGACAAAAGTCACATAGAGGAGAAAGATTTATTGCCAGCAGAGTGGGCCAAAATGGTGCCAACTAGCTTCTCAGAGGACCCTTTTATACAGTCAGGGGCTGGAGGTGGGAGGTGCCCCGCAGGCACTGCCATTGAGGGCAGAGATTAGGTCTGAGGGAGGTGTTTGCTAACTTAAAATGATGGCGGTGCCGAGGCCTTCCAGTGAACCCCGGGCTATGCCCACCGGCGCTCTGGTGGGCTCCAGACCTTTGAGGCCCCCCAAAATGCATTTAGCTTCAGCCATGGCTCCACCTCCTGAACAGCTGAGTACCTAACAGCTGGAATATTCCTGAGCTTTACTTTCTTTAAAAAACAAAACCCATTTTAAATTCTTTAGACAAAGTCTTCCTATGTTGCTAGGCTGGCCTCAAACTTGTGGTTTTCCTATTGCAGCTTCTCAAATGCTGGGAGCTGGGGTATGCATCCTCATGCTGGTCCCTGTCCACACAGCAAGGTCTTGCTTTTCTGGAATTCCCTCCCTCCTAGTCAACCTTCCCTCCCTCCCTCTTTCATTCCCTCCCTTCCTTGCTGAGACTTGAATTCAGTGCTTGGGCGCTGTCCCTTAGTTTATTTTGCTCAAAGCTAACACTCTACCATTTATGTCACAGCTCTCTTCCTGCCTTTTTGATGGTTAATTGGAGATAAGAGTCACAGAGGCTTTCCTGCCCAGGCAGGCTTTGAACTGTGATCCTCAGATCTCAGAGTAGCTGCATTGACAGGCATGAGTCATAGCACCCAGTGCGCATGAACATTTTTATACTTTGACTTGCATGAGTAGGTATTTTGTTTTATTACCCCAACACACATGCACACATCTTTTGTACCCAGCACACTCAGGCATACTTTTATACCCCATGATGAATGCACATGCTTTTATGCCCTGTGGTGCACGTGCAGTTTTTGTACTCACTACATGCATGTGCAGCTTTATAATCCCTCCCTCAGACACACATGCACACATTAAAATAACCCCAACGTGCATGAGCATGTTTATACCCCAACAGGCATGTGCACATCTAATTCCTCCCCAACATGCATGTGCACATTTTATACCCCACCCAAATACACATGTGCACATTTTATATACTCCAACACACATGTGCACATTTATCACCCCCCAGCATGCATGCACACATTTCATTCCTCCCCAACACACGTTATTTCCCTCCCCCACATACATTTTATACCCTGCCCAAATGCGCTTGTGCACCTTTTATATCCCTCCCCCCCAAAGCGCATGCGCACATTTTTATACCTGGTCCAATAGGCTCACAGTATTTTAGAAAGCTCTTTTGTTGTCTTATTTTTTCCATGGTATGTTGGGTACACAGGGTCCTGGAAGGGAAGCTGCATGCTTGTTTCAATTATTCTTGTTCTCCCTTCTTAACAGCTACAACAAAATATCAACAGCAAAGATAATAGGAAAAGTCACTGTACTACCCAGAGAAGAAAAAAATAAAATAAAATATGCTTCCTATGAAAAGGAAAATCAACTGGCTCAGGCTTTTCTTTTACAGCATTAATTTCCAAAAGATAATGAAGCTTGGTAGAACTGTAGTTTGGGGGAAAAACATCTCTTAATTTAAATATGTTAACTTGCCAGCCTGTAGTTCCAGCTCAGGAGACTGAGATCCAAGGATGAAGATTTGAAGTTCATGAGTCTCTTCTGGCCAGCAGAAAGCTGGAAGTGGAGGTGTGGCTTTCCTTAAGGAAAAAAAAAACAAGTGAGACCTCAAAGCCTTGAGTTCAAGCCTTAATACCAGCACCAAAAAATTTAATGATATGTAAGATACATAAATAAATATGCTAATTTTAAATTAGAAGACAATAACATAATAGATGATCACATACACAGATATCCTGCTACGCAGGTTCATTCCTTACAAGCATTACTCTGGTGGACAGTAAGTAGAAAAGTCAAGTTTAAAAGAAACTAGAAGTACATTTCAAGGTCCAGTGAATGAATGCACTTAGAATGAGTTATACTTACATTCTTATAACCATATTGAAGCTATAAAAGCCAAGGAAAAACATCAAGGAAGTTCTTCAAAGATTTAGTGAGGGAAATAATGAACAATTGCAAGAGCCATGGGAATGTCATGCAACTCATCCATGCTGGCTTCTGAGGGTCCCTGCTTGCCTGCCACGACTGTCCCTCTCCCTGGGGACCCTCCTGACAGACACAGGAAGACCCTCCCCGTGATGCCAGCATTGTGACACTTAGCATCCCCAGCCATGCTGTAGCCTTGAGAATTGAACTGAGCCATTAGCTCATCTCTACAAGGAATATAGATCTTGAACTCAGGGCACAGTACCATTACCTGAGCTATGTTGGAGCACTCTGCAGTCAAGGCTAATGGTGGTGCCAGCCTAGATTTCTGTTCCCTCTGATTTCAGCTCTTTCTTGAAGTCTATGCCATTACCTCATTGTCTATATCAGTAAATAATCCTTTGTGTGTGTGTCAGTACTGAGGCTTGAACTCAGGGCCTGGATGCTGTCCCTGAGCTTCTTTTATTTGCTCAAGGCTAGCACTGTTCCACTTGAGCCACAGTGCCACTTCTGTATTTTTCAGAGAGTTTATTGGAGATAAGAGTTTCATGGACTAGTAAATGCCCTTCTTAAGTTATCCATAAACCATTTTTTTTAAATTGGTGACCAAGTGAAATCTAAGTAATGAAGTAGTTACTGATAAGAGTGGAAATTTTAAATTACAGGAAAGTGAGAGAAAATGAGTGTGGTAAGGAGAGGAAAAGATAGAATATGATGAATATTCTCATCTGGCAAGAAGACATATCCTTGCCATAAAATCTGAAAGAATTAGTAAAAAATACTACCTATCTTCTCTTATGACTTGAACCAGTGATGATCCTGCAGGCTTGTAATATATGTTATTTCACTGTGTGTGTGTGTGTGTGCACGTGCATGCACACGCGTGTGCACGTGTGTGCACATGCGCTGGTCCTGGAGTTTGAAATCCAAGCTTAGGTGCTGTCCTGTGGCTTTTTTGCTCAAGGCTAGTGCTCTACCACTTGAGCCACAGCTCCACTTCTGGCTTTTTGCTGTTTCATTGGAGATAAGAGTCTCACAAACTTTCCTGCCCATGCTGTCTTCAAACTGTGATCCTCAGACTCAGCATCCTGAGTAACTAAAATTATAGATGTGAATCACAGTGTATGTGCCAGTACTAGTGCTTAAATTCAGGGCCAGGAAGCTGATAGAGAATCACATAGAAAACTCAGAACTCAGTCGTCCAGTGAAGCCTCTGTATGAGTCTGAGTCTGAGTCCACTGAAAGTTATTTCATTTGATGTCTCATCCTCTTCAAAAGTACAAAACTTTAAAATGGCCGATTTTAAAAATCAAAGTGTGCTCTATAATTTGTGCACAAACATGTCTGTCTGTTTGTCTCTATGTAAATCGTTATGGTATTCTGCGTACTAAAAGATCTTTGTCAATAAAAGTTGTGATTTCATCTAAATTGCTTTAAAACTTCGTGACCTGACTATAGCCAAAGAAAAAACAGGCAGTTTTAAAAGGCTTTTGAAAAGGAGTTAAAAAAAGACGGTTTCCTTTACAAAGTCAATGAAATTGGTAATTAAGTTGGCTGTGATTTATGTCATTCCTATGTCCATCTATGCTAAGAGTTAAATAATATACCTCTGACGATGGCTAGTAAACTAAGCTAAGGGTTTAATTCTGTTTTTTCCCCTGAGCACCGATCAACTCCCTTCAACACCGATCAAGGGACCAAAGTAACTCAAGATACAGTGTGGCCTGTGAATGGGAAATGCCCAGGAAACAAAACAAAGTTGTCACAGCTGCCTAAACCAGTGACACTAGTGTACAAAAGCCAGTGTAAACCAGGTCTTTAACAATATATATAGAATTTTACAGGTAACCAATGAGAGGTGTCACAGCCTTGCCCAGACCTTGCTGGCCTTGGGCCTTGTTCCATTATACATGACTGAAAGCCTGCTGATTTGGGGTAAAACACAAACTACCTCAGATATTTGGTTCTGTAAACATTAATCCCCACTAGTTAGACCATAAGGGGTGTATGAGCAAAGGATGTAAATTGACTTCTACACTATTTTACAATTGGATGTATTTCTACAAAAATGAGATGCTACAGTGCTAGTACATTAAAGTTTCAGGCAAGAAGTAAAGGGTATTGCTCAGTGTTTCAATGAGGTATTTAAATGCAACTGCAAGTAACTTTACCAAAAGGGATTAAAATGGCGTCTCCTTTGTAAAAATTTGGGAAGTTGTGGGGGGTGGCTGGCCTCCCAGACAAAAGTTTCAAAGATAAAATTGTCCTAAAGGTTTATTTCAAATAAAAAAGAGAAATTAGGATTATTCCAGTTTGCCCTTAAAGTTTGTTTGTAACAGTTTCCAGCAGGCCCACAGTAAAAGACAGGACGAGTTTGTCAAATATAACTTAATAAGATCCACGTAAGACCATGCCCATGACCATCTTTGTTGCTTTTAATTGGAGTATAAGATGGCTATTTGTAAAAACTGGTTGATCTGAGAACTGCAGTTCGAAGCCAGCCCTGACAGAAAAAAGTCCCTGTGAGATTGTCATCTCTAATCTGCCAGCAGAGTGCTCAAAAGCGCAGTTGCTTTGGAGTTCAAAGTGGCCAAGTGCTAGCCCTGAGCTGGAGAGCTGAGGGACAACACTCAAACCCTGAGTTCAAGTCCAGTAATTGACCAAGGAAAGTGCCAAAGGTACATTTATCCTAACATAAAAAAGGCACTCCCGAGACCCCGACAATGTTAAAACATTCAGAGGCAATTACAAGCAATTACTTGGATGACAAAAATATTATCAGATCCTGAGTTACTTGAGCTTGGCCCTCCAAAACAATTGATCAAAGCCAGGAGGTCATGGAAAGGTAGTTTGTAAATATGCCTAACACTCATGTTGGTCTAACTGGGCAAAACTTGCCAGTCATCTGTGATAGCAGTAAAAGCTAAGGTTGTAAAATGTAAATCCGAACCCCCCTGTATCTGCTCAAAGTCTTATTTGGCAGTAACTTTTGAGCTGGTGAAATTCATCTGTTAAAAAGCGTGTAGAGTTGAGATTATGTCCCTGTTGAGATCTGTCTAAAGGCCTACACAGGTAGGCATTGTTGGGGCCACTAGGAATCAGGTTCCTCTGCCAGCCAAAAAATGCTTTTATAAACCAAGGTGTTAAGCAGGTTATGCTGCTGTAGCCCCCCAAAAGTCCTGTACATTTGTTAAAATTAAATGCTGTCTATAAGCCACTTTAAACAGGCTGCCCAGAGGCAGCGGGCAGTGCTTAGAGTGCCAATCAGTCACAGGTTAAAAACATCTACTGGGTTTTATTTTAAAAAACTCTGACAAGTAATTGTTAGTCAATTGTTAACAAGTTACAGGTAACCTCTATCTCATTAATCTCCTTATTGCTTTAATTGGAAATATAACCAAGACTCATTTTGCCACAGTTCAAAGCCATCCTGGGCACAAAAAATCCCTCTAAAACTCCATCTCCCAGCTAATCAGCAAGAAGCCATGCTGGAGACACGGCTTGAGTCTCTCACCTCTAAGTACCAGCTGTAACTCTTAAGTGGTAGAACACTGGCCTCAAGCAGGAGTGCTCAGGGACAGTGCCCAGGCCTTGAGTCCAAAGCATACATGCCAACTAGGACAAGCTATACCAGCAATGGACACTGAGACACCCACCAGGACAAAGTCAGTCCTGACAATGGAAAACCATGGAGAGGAATAAGAGGAGAAGACATCCTAAATGGAGTCACTTTACACTCACACTTTCAAAATTAATCAGAGGCAGGAGATCAAGAGAAATAATTGCTTGTCCACCTAATGTCCATACCTGTCTACTTTCTAACTGGACAATAAGTTAGCAGTCTTGCCTTTGTTGCCAGCTATTTGTATCTATAGTAGCTTCTTATTGGTATTCCCAACCAGTCCATTATGCTCCCCCTACCCAGTTACTCAAAAGACCCTAGACACCCACTTTCTGCCTTCCTGCCCCGAGTCCAGTTATTCTACCTTCCCTGTAATGGGCTACCAGTGGGCTTTATATCCTCCAAATGGTACATTTCTGGCCCATGGCCAATGTGTGTTCTCCTATGTCATTCATGTTAACTGACCTTGTCACCTTGTCAGCTTTTTGCTTGATCATTTGTCACCTTTTTGCCTGATCTTTCCAAAAGTCTCTTTCAACAGGATAACATCTCTTGCCCAGGATACCACTTTGGCCATCCTGTTTCTACAGACAACCAGAGACATCTTACACTGCCCTGCCTTGCCCAGCACAGACCCAGACCCTAAAAACCCCAGCTCCAGGGATTCCTTGATGCCCCCAAACCAGCAGGAAGTAGCCAAAAGAGCCATGACACCATTGGCTCTGGTACCTTTAGATATCTCTGTTACTTCCTCCTTAGGTTACTGTGATCCTAAAGCAGAAAAGTCTTACTCTCCCTCTTCCAGGATGCCGGGAGTCAGGTATCATGCTATGTCTCCAATCACAGACAGAAAAGGCAATTTCAAGTCTTTGATAATCCCTTCTGGAAATCAATTCCTCCATGGCATATTCCTCTCTTGGGCTACTAACAACAATTTTTGCCTTTTATTAATTGTGCCTTACATTTTAGATAACTATTGCCGTGGAAAAAGGAGGATCTTTACCAACCAGTCAAACAAATGCTTCATGGATGGTACCTGGCTGAGCAACAAAGCAGAGACCCCTGACTACTTCACCCCCTGGCCTGTACCCCCTATTTTTATTAAACAACAGAATGGGGAATGTTCGTATTCTGCTCACCTTTGGTCCTCAGCTCCACCCAGACCTGGGCCCCTCCCATTCCCAGAGTTCCATCCATATACCTGGCCCCTCCCTCTCTCCGCCTATCTACCTCACTTCCAACCCTCAGACCCTCCTGCTACCTGGATAGGGACAGGAGCCATGTGCTCCCTCTTGGGGGAAATATGGCTCCTCTACTAAACCTTGTAATCATCTTTCTCCTGTGCCTGCCTGCCTCTGCGTGGTCCCCTGGGATGGATGTGTGGGATCCTCCTTCAGCATCCATCCTCCTTTCCTGTCTGG
Organism: Dipodomys merriami; assembly: GCF_024711535.1. Classification (NCBI taxonomy): domain Eukaryota; kingdom Metazoa; phylum Chordata; class Mammalia; order Rodentia; family Heteromyidae; genus Dipodomys; species Dipodomys merriami. The sequence goes on from NW_027204826.1 coordinate 792,260, forward strand.
AGCTGGCAGCCCACACCTGTCATCCTATGGCTACTCAAGAGGCTGAGTTCTGAGGATCACAGTTCAAAGCCAGCCCACACAGGAAAATCCAAGAGACCCATCTCCAATTAATCAGCAAAAATAACGCCTCTCCGCCCAAAACCCAAAAAACAAATCCATGGGCAGGAAAGTCTAAGAAACTTACCTTCTGAAAGCTAAAAGTGGAGGTGTGGCTCAAATGGTAGAGCACCAGCCTTGAGTG
>NW_027204826.1:795000-902500 GCF_024711535.1 Dipodomys merriami
TATCTCTCTCTCTCTCTCTCTCCCCCTCTCTTCCTCTCTCCCTCTCTCTTTCTTTCTCTCTCTCTCCCCACCCCCTCCCCCAACAGCTCTAAAGATCCCCACCATGCTCCTCACGCATTCTCTATGAATAACATCTCAACCCTGGGTCCCTCTGTTCTAGTAGCTTATAAGACCAATAAGAGAAAAAAAAATTTACAGCCCCTTCCTAGGGGGCTTTCTTGCATAAGCAAGAAAATTTAATTTAGTGAATAATTACTAAAATGGATTCTTCAAGGACTTAGCCCAACATTTGCCAGTGTAGTCTTTCTGGTGACTTAGAAACAGCACATGATCCTCAGGTCTGTTCTTGTGCCAGTACCAAGCTATTTTGATTACTATGGCTTTGTAGTAGAGGTTGAAATTTGGAATTGGTATTCCTCTAGTGTTGTTCTTTCTGCTAAGGATTGTCTTTGCTCTTCGGGTCTTTTCTTGCTCCATATGAATTTTTGGATTGCTTCTTCTAATTCATTGAAGAATGAGGTTAGGATATTGATAGGTATCACATTGAATTTGTAGATAGCCTTTGGCAGTATTGCCATTTTCACGATGTTAAGCCTCCCAATCCAGGAGCATTGGAGGTTTTTCCACTTCCTTAGTTCTGCTTTAATTTCCTTTTTATCACAGCATTATTCACCATAGCTAAGATATGGAACCAACCCAGAAGCTCCTCAGTAGATGAATGGATCAAGAAGATGTGGTCTGTCTGTCTATCTATCTATCTATCTATCTATCTCTATATAATGAAATTCTATGCCTCTATCAGAAAGAATGACATTGCCCCATTTGTTAGGAAATGGAAAGACTTGGAAAAAATTATATTAAGTGAAGTAAGCCAGACCCAAAGAAACATAGGTCCCATGGTTTCCCTTATTTGCAATAACTAGTATACATCTAGGATAATCTTACCAGACAAGCAGAAAAGGTCAAAAGCTATGTACATATGACCATCTAAGATATGCTAAGTGAAATGAACCCTGATAGAGACACACGAGGTTTTATCTTTCTTGCTGTTGTTTTTATTGTACTTATAATGAACTATGTGATTTTTCTGTTTCTTTTGTATGTTCTTCCCCCATGGTATAACCCCTGTTTTCACTGTGTTTGATTCTGTTGTCCTGCATCTTGTATATATACATTTTTCTAATTTGGGGAGGGTAAGGGAAATAAAATGCTGAAACAAGGATACAGGTTGACCCATTGTAGCGATGAGATGTACAAGACACTATGTTGAAAATGAGCTTTATAACTTGGCCAGGGGTGGGGGTGGGGTGGGGAGGTTGGAGTTGGGGAGGTGGGGAGGGATGGGATGGTAGGGGGGAAAACAAAGGAGGGGGTAACAATGCTCAATTGGAAGTGTACTCATTACCTTACTCATAACTGTAACCCCTCCGTACAGTATCTTTACAATAAAAATAAATATTTTAAAAAAAAAAGAAAAGAAAAAGCACATGAGCTGGGCATTGGTGGCTCACACCTGTAATCCTAGCTACTCAGGAGGCTGAGATTTGAGGATCACGGTTCAAAGGCCATCTGGGCAGGAAAATACAGAAGTCTTTTATCTCCAATTAACCACCCAAAAGCTGTGGTTCAAGAGAGAGAGTACTAGTCTTGAGCAAAGAAGTTCAGACAGTGCCCAGGCCCTGAGTTCCAGCCCCAGGCACAGCACATAAACAACAAAACAAAAAAAACTACAAAAACCAAACCATGAGACTGAGTCATTTCTAGAGAAAAGAAGTTTACGTGGCTCATGGCTCTGGAGGCTGGAAAGCCCAGCACGGTCCTGGCATTTGCTGGGCTTCTATGAGAACTTTCATTCTGAGTGGGTCTCCATTCCTCTTCTACCAAAATGAATGCCACCCACGGGACCTCACTTTCATGATCTTGTCTAATCCTAATTAACTGACAAAGAGCTAACCTCTATCAATTACCTATGAGTTTTTGGCTTTGTCTTCCAACAACATACAAACTTGTTTCTTTTTCTTTTTTGGTGCCAGTACTGGGGTTTGAACTTGGGGCCTAAGTGCTGTCCCTTGGTTTTTCCTCTCAAGGCTGACATTTAACCAGTTGAGCCACACAGTTCCACTTCTGGATTTTCAGTAGCTGATTGGAAATAAGAATCTAATGGACTTTTCTGCCTAGGCTGGCTCTGACACATGATCTGCAGATCTCAGCCTCCTGAGTAGCTGGGATGACAGGCAAGAGTCAAACCACAGAGGACAGAGTCAAACCATAGCACTTGCTTATTAAAAACACCATTAGCCAGTCTTCCAGGAGGCCAGTGGGAATACTTAAGGTTGAAACATTTTATATCCATGACCTCTGTTTTCCAGAGTCATCACTCACACTGTGTGCCAATACACCTGCTCATGGTCCATCTCTGCTAGAGACTGGAATTTCACGCCACCAGCAAGATCTGTGGATCCCCGGCATCAGCAGAGTCTGACACAGAACACAGGCTTCTGGATGCCGGAGTGAATGCGGAAGGCAAACTGTGCCCAGCAAATTTCCTCGCCAAGGAAGACTATGCCGTTTGTCATGGACACTCACTTTCATTTATTTATTTATTTATTTTGTCAGTTGACCTCTGGGCCTGGGCACTGTCCCTGAGCTCGTCAGACCAAGACTAGTATTCTACCACTTTGAGCCACAGCGCCACTTCCAGTTTTCCGGTGGTTCATTGGAGATAGTCTCACAGACTTCCCTGCCCAGGCTGGCTTTAAACCATGATCCTCAGATCTCAGCCTCCTGAGTAGCTAGGATGACAAGCGTGAACCACCAGCACCTGGCCTTGATGTTCACTTTCTGAACATGTCAAAGGTATACCAGTTGTACAAACTCAGATGCCTCAAGGCCAGGGAAGTATTTAAGTGGATGATGACACATGAAAGCAAGGAAGGATGTCCAGAACAAAAGATGAGCAGGCGCTCATCTCGTGGGACAATTCTTCCACTCCTGCAGCCAGTCCACAGCGACTGGATCAACTGATTCTTCAAGAGAATCTATAAAGCCTGGTGGGGATGAGGGGGCTCACGCCTGTCATTCTAGCTACTCAGGAGGCTGAGATCTGAGGATCGCAATTTGAAAGTCAGTGAGACTCTTATCTCCAATGAACCACCAAAAAGTTAGAAGTGGAGCTGTGGCTCAAGTGGTACAGCACTAGCTTAGAGCAAAAAAACCAAAAGCTAGGAATAGTACTCATGTTCTGAGTTCAAGTCCCAGGATTGGCACAAAGAGAGAGACAGAGAGAGAATTTACAAACTGACTGTCAGGGAAGTTTCTCTGTCCTGATCAACAACAGATCTCTGATCAAATTCCCTTTGTCCTCTGCCTCGTGTGACACCTTGTGTTGATGCTTAGTGACAAGCAAATGACTCAAGGACCCCACTTCAGGCTGGGCCCCTTCTGGAGCTGGGACCTCCCCATCAAAGCACCCACATCTGCACATTCCCACACCTTCTGGCTTTCGTAGCAAAAGCTCATAACTCACAGCTTTCTTTCTCATTTTCAAGGTCAATGGATGGCTCCCAAGCACTGCTCTGTCATTTCTAAGACTCAGGTTCTCAGGTCTTTTCCTTTCTTTCTTTCTTACTTTTTTTTTTTTTTTTGGTCAACCGTGGACTTGAACTCTCTGGGCTTGTGCGCCGTCCTTGTGCTCTTCAGCTCAAAGCAAGCGCTCTACTGCTTGAGCTACAATGCCACTTCCGGTTTTCTAGTGGTTTATTGGAGATAAGAGTCTCATGGACTTTCCTGCCTGGGCTGGCTTTGAACCGTGATCCTCAGATCTCAGTCTCCTGAGTAGCTAGGATTACAGGTGTGAGCCACTGGTGCCCCGCTGAAGACTCAGGTTTCTATTCTGTTTAAGATGAGCAATAGCCACGAGGTGTCAGTGGCTGAGAGACAGCACCCAGGCTCTGGGTTCAAACCGCAGGACCCACGACCAAAAAAATCCCACAAAACTAACAACAACAACCAAAAAACAAAACAAAAAACAACAAAAAAAACCCACCATACAGAGCAGATCTCTTTATTTCAGGAGCAACCCCAAGGAATCAGGCATCATCAGTGTGTATCAGGACTTTAAATGGTTTCATAAGTGTTGCATTAACTTGCAATCATCTGCACTAAATTCAACAGCTACAGCAGAGACCTAATCACCCTGTGCACTCTAACACCGTATTGCACCCCATGGAGATAAACAATTTTTATCACCTGCCAATAAAGGAACAAAAATGAAAAGTTAAGATTACATAATTACCTTTTAAACACTTCCAGTCAGAAATGAAATTTAGTATAATCATTTATCACATTATATATCCAGCATTAAAGGAGAAAAGTTCCAGTGCTCTATTGCACAGGGGAGGGCTGTAATTAAGGGTAGTGAATATTTCAAAATAATAGTGAAGGTTTTAGGTGTTCTTATCACAAAGAATTGATAAATGTTCGACAGGATTGATAGCTTAAGTATTCTGAGTTAATTAAAACAGCACACAACCGCCCACTGAAAGTGCTATTAATATGTCCAGAAAATTTAAGTTAAAAATCAGAACAGAAGACAGTAGAGGTGACAGATGCTAATAAACACAGCATGGTGGTTATAAAAACGACTCAGTAGCCTATCTTGAGCTACTTAAAGAACTTAGTTTTTTTAATACTAAAAAGTTAAAAATAAATTATTGGGCCTAAATTCAATCCCAAATTCACACCCAAGAAAAGCAAAGTTAATTCAGGTTTATGTAATTTAAAAAATGTTATTATCTTTAGAAGTTTCAAATCAGCATGTAAATTTGTGAGATCAATGCATGTTGATCAAGGTCACCCCAGTATCATTGCTCTCCCCCATCTCTCTACCTCACCCATAAACCTCACATAAGACTTGTAAGCACATAAGTCAAAAGTGTAAAAAAACCTGTGTTGGATGTATGAGACACAAATAAATGTGGATGGGAGAAAATAATGTACCATTTTCAACCTATTACAGATACAAGTACACCAAAATTAAATGAGGTCATGTAGCTGATAGTTTCATGAAGTATTATAACCTTTAGAGGTGGATTGTTTTTTCATCTGAAGTAGATATGCTCAGTCTATAAGCAAATCCTTCATTTACTAATTGATAAAAGATGCTATAGATATGAAAGAGTGAGTGAGTGTAAATAATATTTTGGGATCATAATACAGCAAGTTAAGCACCTATAGTTCATGGTCAAAAGATCAGATATGCTTAAACTAACACCCTCCACACTACTAAGATAGAGAAAAACCAAAAGAAAGGCAGAGAGAGAGGAAGGCTAGGAGAAAGAGGAAGAAAGAGAGACAAAGACATCAAGAGAGAGAATAAGAGAAACAGTGAGATAGCGTAAGAAAGACAGACACATAGAGACATAACAAGAGAGATAGAGAAGATGGATGGATGGATGGATGGATTACATAATCCTCTGCTATTGCTTGTGGTGGGCAGAACTCAAACAGTGCTTTGGGCTCAGGAGCCATCAGACACCACTCGACCTGCAAGGTAATGCTTGCTTAGTGTTGTAGCTCAATAGCAGACAATGCCTGGCAGTGTTGTGTCTCTACTGACAGTGTTTCTGGAGCCTCCTTGGATTCACCTCTCAGGAGTCTGAGACAGTGGAGGATGAGTGTGGAGAACTCTGTACAGAAGTATCTAGCTTGAAAGGCTGTCCATTCTTCCTTCTTTGTCACTATCTGTTTGGGACTCTCATTCCCCCTCCCTAGTGGCTATCAGTCCAAAGGTTCTTGCACTTTGGGCTACACTGATTGGCTGTTCCTATCCTAATTAAGTGTTCTGGAAGGTAGCACTTTACTGATCAGGTCCCACCATGTTTTAATGGTTATTAATGCATAGTCCCATCTGCCAACGTGGTCTGCAAACCCAGTCCCCAGGGCCATGGGAAGTTTGTCCAACTTAGGAGGGGAGCGGAAAGAGCAAACAAAGTGTCTGAAACAGTATCTCTTTTGCATCTGATTTTGGCTTGCTAGGCCAAGATGCAATCTGGGGGCCCTGCGTCCTAACTAATTTACTCTTTCAGATGAATAGAATGGGTGAATAATAGATAGATGGGTGATTGGTTGGGTGGATGGATAGATGAATGGATGAGTAGATGGGTAGGTGGATGGTTAGATGGATAGATGAATGGATAGACAAGTGGGTGGATGGATAATGGATGGATGGTGGGCATCAGGGTGGATGGATAGATAAATGGATAAAAAATGGATATATAGAAGGAAATATAATAAAAATTAACTAAAAATTTTGTCCTTGAAAACCACATCAAGAGAAATTAGAAACAAATAAATACATAAGATAAAACAAAAGGAGAGAAGAGAAATTAGAATGGAAAAGGCAATCAGTAAAAGGTAGTATGAGCCCGACATAGCAAATCAGAGGAGCCAGGTTTGTGCCTCCAGTCCAACACACAGCTCTGAAACTTTAAAACATTCATCAGATTTCTCTGAGCCCCAATCATTCATGCTTCTTGTCTTGAAAGAATGAGTAATAGCAATCCTTCTTAGTATCATTTGAAAGAACTTACCCAATTCCCTGAACAAACTCAAAGTGTGGGATCTGGAAAGTAATTGAGGAAAGCTAATAAATCTAAAGAGGCCAAGATGGTGGAGTCATTGAGTATGAAGAGCAGTTTTCTGTACACTGAAAACTAGAACTTTTGAAAGGAAATCCAAACCAATCAACAAGCTCCCAGTCAAGCTTTTTTTGTTTGTTTGTTTTTGTAGGTCCTGGTCACAGTCCCTGAGCTTCTGGGTGCTCAAGGCTCTACCACTTGAGCCATAGTGCCATTTCTGGCCTTTTCTTAGTAGTTTATTGGAGATAAGAGTTTCACAAACTTTCCTGCCTGGGCTGGCTTTGAACCATGATCCTCAGATCTCAGTCTCCTCCTGAGTAGCCAGAATTATAGGCATGAGCTACTGGCACCCAGCTTCACACTTTTAATAATATGGAAAACACACACAAATTCAAAATGAAATTAGCAATCTACTATGGAAGTATTATAGTTATATAATGAGAAATTCATAAATCTCAGAGGTAGGTATCTACATGTGTTTGTGTGTCTGCTGTGTGATTGTGCAGGTGTAAGTGTGTCCATAACATGCTCATCCTTGAACTGAGAGGAAACAAGAAAAAGTCAATGAGATTTCACTGAGATTCTCAAGGAATTATTAACAAATCAGAGCAAGTAGGGAGGGCGCTCCAGTCCCACCCAATAGCCACACCTCTTGAACTTTAGAGAAAATTTTAAGCTGTCCCATTTATTCCCAGTTTGCACACTTGGGGAAGAGATTGTCACTCTTGGAGAGATTCCATACTGAGGACAAGCCTTAATCATAAAAAGAAAGTCTGTTACCAGCTAGAGGAAAGTATCAACTCTTATTTTCATGAACCTAGAGTAGGGAATCATTTTTAAAAGAAAAAAGAGCCCCAGCATACCTATAAAATACTTTGAAACGTGACCATGTCAAAATTAACATCTTGATAATGAAAAAGAGACTACAGAACATTTTTACAGTACATGTGACATCAAATCATTTCCAGAAGTCTAAAGAACAACTACAAATTGATAAAGGAAGGGGGGGGGCGGAATAGGAACAGAATTTAAAGAAAAAGGGAAGCAAAAATAAACTTAACCACACAAAACCCTAAAAACAAAAGCCAGGGGAGAAGAAGATCAGTTGATGACAAACTGAGAAAAAAACAGGAAAGCAACACACACACACACACACACACACACACACACACACACACACACACACACACACACACACACACACATACACAACATGGAGTCAGGTGCTGGTGGCTCATTCATGCTATCATCTCAGTTACTCAGGAGGCTGCAATCTGAGAATCAGGGTTCAAAGTCAGCCTGGGCAGGAAAGTCTGTGAGACTCTTATCTCCAATGAACCACCAGAACTGGAGCTGTGATTCAAAGTGGTAGAGCACTAGCCTTGACTAAAAGAGCTCAGGGACAGCACCCAGGCCCTGGGTTCAAGTTCCAGTGTTGTATAGGAACTCAATTGGTGAAAAACAGTGACGCCACATTTTGAGAGGTCCAATCGGGAGAGTTTATTGGAGAGCTGGTGACTGTGGGTGGACTACTGTTCCAAAGACCTGCAGCCCCACAAATACACTTAACTCTGTCAGAAAACTGAGCCATGAGAGAAGGAGAGGGAAGAAAGCAGAAAAACAATCCCAACAAACCATCAGCTCCAATGGAGAGCTGAAGTGGGCCGCCATGGTGACGGGAGGAGAGCCAGGAGACACAGGCATGGCATCATGGTGCCTGAGCTGGTCTGGTCAGGGGACAGGGTCACAAAAAACTGGAGAGTCTCTCAAATTTAAAGCACAGGATTGACAGGTCCAGTAACCTATCATCCAAGTCCCCACCTCTGCCTCTAGGAATTCAGGCACATCCATCACCTGCAGGTGGGACTTCCTGCCTCCACCATGAAGACAAGATGGTTCCAGTTAAACACAATGCCCAATCATCACCACATGGCCAAGATGGTGCTGGTTACTCCTAGTCTCTTTATTTCACCACAACTGATAAAAAGAAAATTAAAAAGAAAAAAAAAAATCAAGGAGCTGAAGGTCCTGTGTGGTGCAGTGCGTTCAGTGGAGATTTTAGAATGTCCAAATCTTTCATGGATTTACGTATTTGTTTTTAAAAGTAGAAAGGCTGTAACAGAAGATATTAAATTCAGGAAAAGAATTTGCTCCGGACACTTGAGGGGGAAAATGAGATGGGGGGAAGGATGTACAACAATGGGGTACTGTTGATTGGATCTTAAGTGTTCCCCCAAAGTCCTGTTGAGGGCTTAGTGTCAGCCTGTGGCTCACCTAGCTTTTGAGAGTGTAAGAAATGAGAGGTGAGCAAGAGCGACCAATACGAACTCAAGGCTTTATTTGGGGGACAGATGTACCTGGCCGTTCCACATAGGAATGGAGGCAGCACTTGTGTGTGTGTGTGTGTGTGTGTGTGTGTGTGAGAGAGAGAGAGAGAGAGAGAGAGAGAGAGAGAGAGAGAGAGAGAGAGAGAGAGAGAGAGAGAGAGAGAGAGAGAGAGAGAGAGAGAGGAGCAAGGAGAACCAAGAAAGCCTGAATGTATGGAACTTCTGATCATTTACCATTGCACTGGCAGAAATTGCCCAAATCTCTGAAAGTATTATAAGGTGGTCAGACTTAATTGCAATAAAAAAGGAGTCATTTTGGCTTTATGCATGTGAAGGGAGTCTGGTGAGGATGTGGAGAAGTCCATGAGGAAGTATAGGGGAGTCCCTGCCTGGGGGGTTTTAGAGCTATCCTTAAGATTTTTCAGTTTTTTTTCTCATATCAGGGGAATGGAAGAGAGCCATGCCCACGGGAGTAGGTGGGTCAGTGCAGGTGAAGCAGTGGAACAGATAAAAGATTTACTGAGAGTCTCACTGGGATGCTGAATTACCTCCCTCAATTTGTCATAGTTGGACAGACTTGTGGGCATTCTGGTCAAGGCTATGGAGGAGGTGGAGGACCATGTCATCCCTTAAAGTCTGGTGGTGGTGGGGGTGATCAGGCTGGTAATTTCACCCTGGGTTGGAGCGAGGTACAGATTCCTGACCAACAGGTTTTGGATTACGGTATTTAAACGTCTATCTGGAACAGGTTAGAGAGGGAGAAAGGAATGAGAACGTGAAAAATGCCTTCAGAGCCAGCCACCTCCTGAAAAGGCAAGAGCTGGGCTGCTGCCACAGCAGATGATTGACAGGCAGTGCATGCAGAGGTGTGAGGCGGAGAGACACGGTGGGGGGGGGGAGGGAGTAGAAGAAGAAGGTGGGGCTTGATAGGGTGGTGGAGAAGGAGGGAGAGATGGAGATGTGGGGTTGGGTGGGGAATGTGGAGGAAGGAGCGTGGTCAGCAGGGTGGAATGGCAGGTCTGCACCAGGGAGAGAGGCAGAAGAAAGCTGAGCACAAGGGATTTCTCCAGCCTTCCATTCTCATTTTATTTCTCAGTCCTTCCCCAGTATCAGGAAAAACGTGTAAAAAGCTTGAGGACTGCCCTAATACCCCTCAGTGGGAACTCATCAATAGTACCTTCTGTTTTTAATAACTGGGAGGAACAGGAAAGATGAGATCAGTGCCAACGAGACCAGGCCAAATATCAGTTTGTGGCGAATGCCCTCCAGGGTTCTTGAAGTGTGTCCAAGACCCAGCCCACCAGGTCTTCTCCGGCCAAACCCTCAGGGCCTGGACGTTGGTCTAGGGCCTGCCCAAACCCCAGACTGCTTCCTGAGCCCTTGCGCTCACTGCTGCCAACCAGGACATTGGGGAGTTGACTGTCCCACTCATCAGAGCACTGGTAGGCCACCACCCCCTTCTAGGGAGGGCGGCTCTGTCCCCCAGAGAGGGACGGGAGCTTCTTCCCAGCCTGAACACACATGCCTCCACCTGCCTGGCTTTCAAGGCTAGCCCACGAAGACTGACACGGCCCAGGGTCCTGGCTCCCAATGGACATCACTCATTCAGAACCCAGGATAAGGATTTTGGTCTCAGGTAAGCCAATCTCCTTTGTAATAGATACTGGGGCCACCTATTCGGCCTTACCTGACTATCAGGGGACAGCTGTACCAGCTTCTGTAACAGTGGTGGGTATCGGTGGCATTATCCAACATCGTAGCATGACACCCCCTTTGCTTTGTACCTTTCAAGACTCCCAGTGTTCCCATTCCTTTTTAGTTATGTCACACTGTCCCATGCCCCTTTTGGGCCATGATATTCTATCTACATGCAAGTCTATACTTATATTCTCTCCCCCCCCCCATAACTCTTTCTTGCCCATATCACTCCCAGCTCACTCCTAGGTATAAAGTCCCCTTTCCCCTCCTTAGAAGTAAACCCTGCAGTGTAGGATGCTACATCCCCCATTATAACTACTCACCTTATGCCAGTACTGGTCTTTCTTTGCAACCCATCCCCCTTTCCTTCTACCCTACAATACCCTATTGCTCTTAAACATCTAAGGGGGCTCAAGCCCATCATTACCAGGCTTCTCTCCTCGGGACTTCTCTGACCTACCAACTCTCCCTATAATGCTCCTATCCTTCTTGTTATTAAATATGACGGCTCCTGTTGCCTTGTTCAGGATCTACATCTTGTCAATGCAGCCATTCTTCCTATTCACCTGGTGGTCCCAATGCCTAGACCCTTTTATCCACCATTCCCCCACAAACCCAGTTCTTTTCCATTCTACACCTTAAAGATGCTTTCTTCACTGTTCCCCTACACCTTCAATGCCAGGACCTCTTCACCTGGACTGATCCATACACCCATCACCTCCAACAACTCACCTAGACAGTCCTACCTCAAGGGTTTTGAGACAGTCCACCTTTCTTTGGCCAAGCTCTTGCTTCTGATTTACGTCACCTTGACTTGTCCCCAAGTTTTGTCATCAAGTATGTGGATGATCTCCTCCTCTGTAGCTCTTCTATTCAACACTCAACTGCCAATACCACTTGTCTCCTTAACTTCCGGCTGACCATGAGTATCGTGTGTCCCCCCAAAAGGCCCAAATCTCTTTATGATCTGTTACCTTTCTGGGAGTCTGATCCCTTCTCTCTAGCCTCGCTACCCCAACTTCTAAACCGGAGCTTCTTTCCTTCTTGGGGATGTGGGGTTAACTTTGTCTCTGGAGTCCCAACTTTCCCCTCCTCACCAAGTCCCTCTATGAAGCATCAAGAGGTGACCTTTCTGAACCTTCAGACTGCACAAAACCTATTTCAGCTCCTTGCACAGCCTCATGAAGGTACTTCCAGCCTGGCCCTTACTCTGGCTCACCTGTGGTTATCCTTTATTCTCCATGTGACTGAGTCACGAGGCATTGCTGTTGGGGTTCTGGGACAGGAGGTTTGGGGTTCCTTTGTCCCAGTGACATATCTATCCAAACAACTGGATAGATCCACCAGAGGGCGGGCGCCTTGCCTCCAGGCCCTGTCAGCAGCAGCAGTGAGACTCCAAACTCACTGTTTGGCCTGGAGACTGACATCCGCTCCTCCCACCACCTCCAGGACATCATGTCATATAAAGCTACTTCAACCCTCACGCCCTGCACAGCTATTTCATCTCATCTTTACTGAAAATTCCCAATACACATTTTCAACCTACCCTCCCCTAGATCCTGCTATCTTACTGCCCATCAATGACCTTTCTCCCTGCTAACAATTGCTTGGAGGCCATTTATCTCCCTTTCCTCACATTTATTCCCATCCCAGCTCTGAGCCTCACCACACGTAGCTCATTGATGGTAGTGCTACAGCCCTTTCTTGCCCTTTGAAGGGCGTTTTTCAATCAGGCTATGCTATTGTGGATGACACCATAGTAATTGAGGTTAAACCCCTGCCCTCTTACACTGTTCCTCAACAACTTGAACACATTGCTCTTACTCGGGCCCTCACACTAGCACAGGGAAATAGGGTTAATATCTACACTGACTCAAAGGGTGCCTTCCACATTCTCCACTCCTGTGCAGCCATCTGGCAGGAGCAAAGATGTTTGACTACTCAAGGGGGCTCTAATTAAAAATGGTACCTTCACCTTTAAGACCTGGATAACTTCTGTCAGCAAAATGGCAAAGAGAAATCCCTTAGGCTCAGGCTTTTTTCTATCTCTGATCTCCACCCTCTCTTTGTCTGGCCCTGGGGAAGGAATGCTGCTTCTGTTGTAACAAATCTGGCTTGTGTGAGGGAATGGGGCCAAAGGACTACTTACTACACAGGGCCCAAAAACTACTAATCAACTACAAACCTAGTCCCTGTTCAGTTCCATATGGGGGTCTTTTCTCCCATGGATCCTGCCATTCATGGGGACCCCTACTACTCCTCAACCTGACTTTTCTTTTGGGACCCTGTCTGTTCAAGCATGCCAGCAATTTCTTACAGAAACATATGGAAGCCTTCACCAAGCAAACGATCACCAACCTCTACTTAGTAGGATATCAGTTGCTGAAGAAGGACAGCCCTTGGGACAACTACACACTCTCCCATAGTTGAACCCAACGCCCCTGACCAGGGAAGTAGCTAGAGAACATCTCACCAACCCTCTGCCCTCTGCTTTTCACCTTTAAATGTATACACAAAAAAGACAGGAATCTAAGGTCTCAGAGTCAGCTTGCCAATTAAGGCCTGCCCTGTGGCCTCGCCTGTTTACAAAAATCTGTTACTATTTCTGATATATATATGATATATATACATATATACATATATATATATGTATATATATACTGTTTCTGATACTGTTTCTCCAGTGTGATGTACAAAGTCCCACCCCAGCTGCCACAGTCTGGCTACACTCCTTCTAGGAATGTGACTCTTCTCCCCCACCCCCAGTTCCTGTAGTCCACATAACCCCTTCATAACACCTCCCGCACCAACCCTACCCCCAAATTCCCGTAGTCCACATAGTGTGACCCATGTGCCTGCCCATGTGACCCATGTGACTGCTCCCTAAAATGTTGCTTGAATTCAGCCCACACCTGTCCATGGCTGCCGCCTCCATTCCTGCTTGGAGGAGCCCCGCAGGTCTGTCCCCCAATAAAGCCTTGAGTTCTCATGGGTCGCTCACATCTCATTTCTTACAGAAAGGAAATTAGATTAGGTCATTTAGGGTGTTGCCTGGAGAGGGGTCATTGAGATCGCTGTCTCTCCCTCTCCTCCTCCTCTCCTCTCTTTCCCCTCCCCTTCCCTAATCTCTCCTTCCCCCCTCCACTTCTCCCCCTCTTCCTCCCTACCTCCTCTCCTCCCTTCCCTCTCTCCTCCCCTCCCCCTTTACTTAGTCCCTCTCCTCCTCCCCCTCCTCTCCTTTGCTCCCCTCTCTTTCTCTCCCTCTCTTGTTTCTCCCTTCTCTTTTTCTCTCACACCCCCTCTCTGTTCTATTGTCTTCTGTCTCTGTCTCTCTCTCTCTCTCTCTCTTTCACTCTTCTCTCTTCTTTCCCCACACCCTTTCCCCTTTCTCTCTTTTTCTTGCTCCTACTGTCTGTGTCTCTCTTTTTTTCCACCCAAGACTGGTACTCTACCATTGGAGCCTTAACTCCACTTCTGGCTTTTCAGTGGTTGACAGGAAGAGTCTCAGGGACTTCCCTGCCCAGGTTGGCTTCAAACCTGGAGCCTCAGCTCTCAGCCTCCTGGGGGCAGGTGTGAGCCATCTAGTGCCTGGCCAGATTTGAGATTTTTTTTTTTAAGAAAAAAAAAATTTTTTTTGAAAATAGGAAATTAAGATAAGATAGAAATGTACTATTGATAAATAACAGAGGTAATTAGGAAGAGAAAGATATATAATTTACAACATTCCAGAAATAGAAACACCTCTGTTTTTTTCCAAAAATAGTAAGATTAGAAGATTAAAAAAATTTTAGTGGGTTGTTAGTCTCTCTCTCTCTCTCTCTCTCTCTCTCTCTCTCTCTCTCTCTCTCTCTCTCTCTCTCTCTCTCTCCTTTTCCCTCTCCCTCTCCTCTACCTCCCTCTGTCTCATACCTCTGTGGGTTTAGCATTAAGTGCTCCATCCCACAATAAATCTGAAATAGCTGGACTGAGCCATTATATTACAGACAGAAAAGAAAAAGACTACTGATCACAAATAATAGCCAATCAGAACAAGAAACTCATCTCCAGCTAACCACCAAAAGCTGAAAGTAGAGCTCTGGCTCAAGTGGTAATGATCCAGGCTTGAGTAAAAAAAGTAAGTTCCTAAGCCGGGTGCAGGTGGCTCAGGCTTGTAATCCTAGCTACTCAGGAGGCTGAGGATCATGGTTCAAAGCCAGCCTGGGCAGGAAAGTCTGTGAGACTCTTATCTCCAATAAACCACTAGAAAACCAGAAGTGGCGCTGTGGCTCAAGCAGTAGAGCACTCGCCTTGAGCTGAAGAGCTGAGGGATAGTGCCCAAGCCCAGAGTTCAAGCCCCAGACCAACAACAACAACAAAAAAAGAGTAAGTTCCTGAATTCAAGCCCCAGCACTGACACATGCATGCACGCACGTACACAGGCACACAGGCACATATGCACAGAGAGAATTAAAAAGAGAGAGAGAAAATCCCAGACTGCCAGCCCTAAACAACAGGATATCCAGTTCCTACCAGTCTTGCATTTCTCTTTGGAGCAAGAAGATGCTTAGGAGGGAAATGAATGGACCAAGAAAAAGTTACTGTCAGGGTTGGAGGTGTGGCTCAGGTGGTAGGGCACCTGCCAATGAGCTGAAAGCAAGTTCCAGCTCAAGTCCAGTCTCAGACCAAAGAGAGAAAGTTATGTTAGGTGAAATAAGTCAGTCTTAGAGGGACAAAGGATTCATGTTTTCTCTCACATGGGGAATTTAGATCTAGATTATATATACGAATGTAAACATATATGTGCTCATAATGGTGTAACTTCTTTGAGCAACCAGGAGGCTGGACCATGTGCTGGGTGTAGTGGAGAGGGAGGCCAGGAGGGGGCAAATGAATGAAGAAAGGAAGGATGGGGGGAGGCAGACATCATGTTTAATGTCCATAGATAGAAATGGAAGCAGGTAACTTGAGGATGGTGTTGGGAGAGAAGGGGGGAAAGATGGAAGGGATGACACTGACCTAGATACACATCCAACTGAAACCCTTCTGTACAGCTACTTAAAGATAATAAATAAGACAAGCACCATTGGCTCACACCTGTCATCCTAGCTATTCAGGAGGCTGAGATCTGAGGATCATGATTCAAAGCCAGCCCAGCAGGAAAGTCCATGAGACTATTATCTCCAACGAACACCAGAAAACTGGAAGTGGGGCTGTGGCTCAAGTGGTAGAGCACTAGCCTTGAACAAAATAGCTCAGGGACAGTGCCCAGGCCCTGAGTTCAAGCCCCAGGACTGGCACAACACAAACAAAAAGATAATAATTAAATGGGGGTGGGGGGGAGAGGAGGTTCCTTAGGACAGCAATGCTTCCGTTCCACTACTTCTTTGAGTTGCTTATTTAAACAAACAAAAATAAATCAATAAAACCCCAGTAAAATCCAAGCATAAGAAACTTGGCAGCCAGAGCCCAAGAATGTCCCGTGTCTAGAGCAGCCGCCAAGGGCGATTTTAATTTCCTCTGTCTGCTCAGCCGAGGTCTGGTTTCCCAGGCAGCGAGGGGGCTGGGGTGAATGCGGGGAGAGCCATCCATCAATTTTGTAGCTGCCGTGGTAGGGTGATTTTGAATCCTGCAATAAAACAAGATGGATGGACTTCCCTTCGGTGGCTGTGACATTTCATCAGGGAAGCATGTACCAGCAGGAGTCTCCATCCTCCTCCTCCTCTCCCAGCCATTCCGTAAGCACCAACCAGAGCCCTTTGCCTGGTTATTATTCCTGAAAGAGAAAATGGTGTAGAAGGAAGACGTAGCATGCACTCTGAAAAAAAAAAAAGGACAAAATCTCTCTCTGTTCTCTCTTTTTTTTTCACATCTCTAAAGATGGACATTTCAACAGGGTCTCCTGGCTATGCCCCTGGGATGGTGTGTTGTTTATTGCATCCTTTTACCCAGCACTGTGGACCTACCTGCCCTGCTTCCAATTCTGGGTGGATGGGGGCGGAGAGGGGGAAGACACAGGGAACTCTTACAACAGCTCCTCTTCTTCATGGCGTTGCTGACAGCAGTTTCAGCTACCTGGGGTCAACCTCTTCTGAAAAGGTTAATGGAGATGGGACATTATCGAGGAAATGGAAAGTTCTAGAAATGGAAAGTTCTAGAAATGGAAAGTTCTAGCAATGGGGAAACTCTCACCACTTCAAAACGGCATGCCCTTTCCAATAGTAGGATGAACTCTCTTGCCAGCTCACTCTGTCCTCAATCATCTCTAGGTCCAAGCATGCAGCACTCTGTGGGTTAACACAGCAACTGTGGTCGATCAGCTGTAGGATTTTTGTTGTTGTTGGGCTGGTACTGAGGCTTCAACTCAGGGCTCCACCCTCTCCCTCAGCTTGATTGGTGCTCTACCCCTAGAACTATGCCTGCAGTCTAACGTTTTTGCTGATGCATTAGAGGAATCCTCCAGACTTTTCTGTCTGGGGTTTTGGCTTGGAATAAAAATCCTCCAGATCTCAGCCTCCTTAGTGTAGCTAAGTTTCCAGGCTGGAGCCGCCAGCACCTGGCTGCCATTTTTCATGGAGAGCATTCTAAATGACCTGTGGGCGGGCAGTAGGATTAATGGTGGGGTGGAGACTTTAATAATGGCCCTGAAGCATGGTCTAGCAATCTTATTACAGCATATGGTTATCATTGTTCTGTTTTATGATTAGCTATCATTGTAAGTCTTTTATCATGCCTAACTTGCTAATTACATCGTATAGGTAGAATAGCATGGTAAAATATACCAACATAGCATTCCGTGTTATCAGCCATTCCAGGCCTCCATGGGAGGTCTTGGGACACTTTCCTCAAGGGGAGAAGGGAGGCTGGGGAGGATAATTTAGGTCTGCCAAGTGCATTCAAAAAGGAGACTAAAGATAGCCAATCTGTCAGACCTGGGAGATGAATCTGAATGAAAGTACAGAGACAGGAGGCTGAGGTCTGAGGATCACAGTTTGAAGCTAACTTGGGCAGGAAAGTTTGCAAGACTCTTTTTTGGGGGAGTCGGGCGGGTTCAGCTGTAGGACTTGAACTCAGGGCCTGGAAACAGTGCTGCTCTACCACTTTGAGCTACAATTTTCTGGTAGGTCATTGGAGATAAGAATCTCATGGACTTTCCTGGCTGTACTGGCTTTGAACCATGATCCTCAGATCTCAGCCTCCTGGGTAGCTAAGATTACAGGTGAGAGCCACTAGCACCAAGTTGTGAGACTTATCTTCACTAAGCTACCAAAAAAAAAAGGAGCTCAAGGTAAAGTAAAGTGTTAGCCTTGTGCAAAAAAAAAAAAAAAAGAAGTCCAAAGACAGTGCCCAGGCCTTGAGTTCAAGCCCCAGGACAGATGAGAGAAAGAAAGAAAGAAAGAAAGAAAGAAAGAAAGAAAGAAAGAAAGAAAGAAAGAAAGAAAGAAAGAAAGAAAGAAAGAAAGAAAGAAAGAAAGAAGGAAGGAAAGAAAGAAGGAAGAAAAGAAAGAGAAAGAAAGAGAGAGAGAAGAAGGGAGGAAGGAAGAAAGAGAGGGAGGGAAGGAGAGAGAAGGAAGGAATGAGGAAGGAAGGAAGGAACGAACGAAGGAATGAAGGAACGAAGGAAGGAAGGAAACACCAGTTATCAAAACTGATCCCAAAAGAAACTGAAACTGAAAAGGAATAGAAACAAAAGAGTCTAATAAAAATGAAGAAACTAACAAAAGACAAAGTGCCATTCTCTCCAGTGGACTGTGAGTCAAGAGAAGACAAAGCTTTCATCTTATTCATCCCAATAAAATATGAAAGGAGAAGATGGGAAGACCAGCTTGGAGATCTTACTTAATTCACATCTCTTAGCTAGTGGCACCCTGGGCTTCGTCCGTGACCTTCAGTGAAATGGTAACGATCTCAGTGCTTTCCTCGAGGACTCATTTGCAGAATAGCTGAAATGAGACGCCTCTTATAAGACCAAGGGAAGGACCCAAGCATGAGAGCCATCCTTCATCACCCAAGTAACAAGCAAGCTGCAGGGCTGTGAGTGCCACGAAGAAATGCAACTCCAGGACACACAATGAGACCAAAATAAACGGAGGAAAAGTCCCATTTCCTGAGGGTTGTGATGGCATGTCTTGAAGATGTCAGATAGACTTAGTGCATGTTATTTATGGGTCATTCATTTTATTTATTTAATTTTTATTTAATTTTTGGTCCAAGACTGGGACTCCATTCCCTTGATTAAAAAATATATATATAATAAAAGAGGCTTGCAGTGTTTAAAGAACATGCCAGGCATTCCATGTGCCAAGGGAGCCGCAGTGTTAGCCCAATGAGCTCCCTTCCCATAGCCTAACATGCTCCTTCCCCCTTCCACCGCTTAGCACGCTCCCTTCCTAGACAACACTAGGCCCATGTAGTAAAGGCAGTAAATAATCAGCCTCCGACCCCCCTTTGCCTTGGGATGGCACTTCTCTGGGGCAGCTACCACCATATAAGGCAGCAAAAGCCCCTTAGAGTGACCTTCAGGTCTGGGCAGCTGCAGGACCCTTATCAACTACTTGGGCAGCAGCCATCAATCCTAGTCCGCCATGATGAAGCCCCTGGTCCTCATGTCTACACCAGGGTCTCCGCCTCCTAGTCCCTTCTAGCCCCTCCTAGCCTCAGTAGGTCATCTAGGTCACCTCAGACCATAGCTGGTGCTTCTTCTCATTCCTCGCTTGTGAGAAGGGGTCTTGCTGGGCCCTTTGCTGGCAATAAACCTTTCTTTGTTCTTTGTACCGATGTCTGTGTGGCTTTCTGGCAAAAGTCTAATAATCTAACACATAGCCAGGGTTTAAAAGTCATCCATGCTTCTCCCTAGGGAAGTCTACACAGCAGCCATCTCCTTTTCCCCCCAGGAAGCCATCTGCATGGTATGGGAGAAAGAACTGAGCCGATGTCCCGGCCCCATTGCCTTACCCAGAGCAGGGAAACCACTGGCTAACATCAGCCTAGACAAGGTGATGAGATTTGTCTCCATGGAAACGAGCCACTTAAAGACCAGGGCATTCTCAGTCTGCACGAAGGACCTGCCCAAATCTTGATGATAAGCCTCCAGTAAGATTATCTGTCTGCCAGGATGGAAGGCATCACGTCGTGTTGTTTGAGGCTTGGTTTAAACATCTTACGAGACCTGAAGACATGGCACCAACCAAACCTTTGTGACCCAGGAGAGAAGTTTAGGAAAGCAGAAGAAGATGCTAGTCAATCAGCCTTATCCAGATCAACTAGGGACAGGACAGGCCTGGCCAGCTCCACCGCTCACCATAAAGGCCACCACTGCACAGTCCTTCCATTTGCCCTTTGGTGCCACCTGGTGAAGGTTACACCCGCCTTCAGGAGAAAGAGAGAGAAGGAGGAAGGGAAAAAGAGAGAGAGGAGGAAGAGGGAAAGAGTGGAGAAAAGGAGAGAAAGAGAAGAATGAAGGAAGGAGAGAACGGAAGGAGGGAGGGAGGAATAGAAGGAAAAGGGAGAGGGAGGAGGAGGGAAGAGAGGAGGAAGGGAGAAAAAGGAAGAAAGGAGAGAGAAGGAGGGAGAGAAAAAGAGAACAAGGGAGAAAAGGAGGGAGGAGGGAGGACAATAGATTTTTTTAAGTTTTTATTTCTTGGCTGTGGGGCTTGAACTCAGGGCCTGGGCACTGCCCCTGAGCTCTTTTGCTCAAGGCTAGCACTCTACCACATGGAGCCACAGCTCTGCTTCCAGTTTTCTGGTGGTTCATTGGAGATAGGTAATATTAGAGTATGTTAGACTTTGCCAGAAAACCAGGCAGACATCCGGGTACAAAGAGCAAAGAAAGGGTTTATTGCTGGTAAAGGGATCAGCAAGACCCCTCTCACAAGACCGGAGTAGAAGTACCACCAGCTATTGTCTGAGGTGACCTATATAATCTACTGAGGCTAGGAGGGGCTAAGAGGCGGAGACCCTGCTGTGAACATGTGGGCCAGCAGCTTCATCATGGCGGACTAGGATTGATGGCTGCTGCCCAAGTAGTAGATAAGGGGTCCTGCAGCTGCCCAGACCTGAAGGTCACTCTAAGGGGCTTTTGCTGCCTTATTTGGTGGTAGCTGCCCCAGAGGAGTCCCATCCCAAGGTAGATGGGGATTGGAGGCTGATTATTTACTGCCTTTACTACATGGGCCTAGTGTTGTCTAGGAAGGGAGCATGCTAAGCTGTGGAGAGGAGAAGGAACTCATTGGACTAACAATAAGTCTCTCAGACTTTCCTGCCCAGGCTGGCTTCGAACCACAATCCTCAGATCTCAGCCTCCTAAGTAGCTAGGATGGCAGACATGAATCACAGGCATCCGGTGGCCACTAAATTCTTTTTTATTTTTGATATGGACATTTTTTTCCTTTTGCTTAGTATCAGCTGTTCCCTCTTCCTGTCTCATTCCCTCGCTCCCATCGCTGCCCTTGAGTTGCTTAGTTCATTTTCTTCAATGTCCAGTGCAGCTGATGAGCCCTTCTGTCATTTTCTTCTTCTTACCCACTTTCCATTGATTCTGTGTTCTGCTCCCAGATTCCCTCATTTGCGTGCATGTATACACCATATATGAAGTAAAGAATTCAGACTCATCTAAAAACGATAGGACTAATTATGAAGAGGTACTTTGTTTCCTTGTCTTTGGGGTTCTTTTCAGTCTGTATATTATTTTATGCACATATGGTGCATAATGACGAGGTGCTTGGGTATTACAATTTGGTGTTATTCTTTCAGGACTGTCCTCTTTTGATTTCACTGATGAATATTTCTTCATGTGTTTCTTTGCCATTTTTACTTCTTCTTAGAAGTCTCTCTTTAGCTCCCTTGCCCATTTAGTGATTGATTTACTAGCTTTGGGAGGGATTAGTTTCTTGAGCTCCCTGTTTATAATGGACATTAAGCCTTTGTCTGATATATTGCTGGTAAATATCTCTTCCCAGTTGGTTGGCTGTCTATCTAGTTTAGTTGCTATGTCTTTAGCTGTGCAGAAACTTTTTATTTTAATATAGTCCCATTTGTGGAGTCTCCAAACGGTTTTGCCCCTGGGACTCTGTTCAGGAAGTTTCTTCCTGTGCCTATAAGTTCTAGTGTCTCTCCTACTCTGTCCTGCAGTAGTTTCAGAGTTTCAGGTCTGATGTTAAGGTCTTTAATCCATTTTGAGTTGATGTTAGTGCATGGTGACAGGTTGGGGTCCACTTTTTGTTTTCTGCATGTGTCAGACATGTACCAACCAGACAAACAAGTCTCATTGCTCTAATTTCACACTCACCAACTGGCCTTCTGAGCAGGACTGTCCCCACCCTGGCCATCTAAATAACAAATTAATAAAACCTAGCTGCCCTGTACTTGGCTCGCCATGGGCTAGTGTCACTTGTCTCCTTAAAATCTAGCCCCTTTGGGTAACCAGACAAAGCCAAATTAATGAGAACACAATTAATGAGAACACAAAACCATGTCTACCCTCCAGAAAGGCCTCTGCCGTTCCCGCCCCAACCCCAGCCTCCAGCCCCCTTGGCTATGAATAATCACTTCTGGTCTCTTGGCTTCTGTCTTATGAACCACCTGAGATACAACCAGAGATTTGCCTTCCTTGCATTTCCATTCCCCTCACAAGACAGCTCTGGGAGCCCAAAGTGACCTGTTTCTTGAATCTATGCACAAGTCATGTCAGCTGCAGCCAAAGGGGACCTGCCCATCTACTGATTCTTTCCTGCATCAAAGTCACAGAAAAGCTGGCTTCTTCTAAGCAGGGAAGTAAGGGACAGGTGACACTTCCCAGACTTCCTTCAACAGTCATGGGCAGAGATCACTGTGTGAGTGCCAGTACCAATGGTTCCTGATACAGAGTACGAGAGTGAGGAGAAAGTTTCAGTGCTGCCAGAACACCTGTAATCCCAGCTACTCAGGAGGAGGCTGAAATCTGACGGTCTTGATTTAAAGTCAGCTAAGGCAAGCAATATGGCAGACCCTTATCTCCAATTAAGCAACAATAAGAAGTAACCGACCAAAAAAAAAAAAAAAGAAGTAGAGGTATGGATCAAGTTGTAGAGTGCCAGCCTTGAGAAAAAAAAAAAAAAACGCCAAGCAAGAGGATGAGACCCTGAGTTCAAACCCCAGTGCAGGCACGAAAGAGGAAGAGGAAAAGGAAAGAAGAGAGGGAGGGAGAGAAGAAAAGGATGAGCAGGAGAAAGGGCTTGTGAGAAAAATGTCTTTTCTATCAATGTTCTTTGCTTCTTTTCTGTTAATCTTGAGTTATTTTTCTGGAGCTTGGCCCTGGTTAATCACAATTTAGTTACATACATCCTTTTCCTGAGCACTTTAATGAAGACACTCTCTTAGACGCTCCTTGAATTTCAGTTACATCCTGTTAATTAAGCCACACTGTGCACTGAGCTCAGCCAACTGGAGCAAAGGGGCTTGAACTCAGCCAATGGAAGCAGAGAGGCCTGAGTTCAACCAATGAGAACAGAGGGGCCTAAGCTCAGCCAATAGGATCAAGGGGTGGGGAGAGGAGCTTCATTTCCCTATATTTTAAATGCACTTTTTAAAAATAGTTTCATTAAAAAGCACATGGATGTGGTTGGGAAGGTGGCTTATGGTAGAGTGCTTGCCTTGAACACATGAGGCCCTGGGTTCGATTCCTCAGCACCACATAAACTGAAAAAAGCCTGAAGCAGTGCTGGGGCTCAAGTGGTAGAGCGCTAGCCTTGAGCTGAAGAGCTGAGGGACAGTGCCCAGGCCCAGAGTTTAGGCCCCATGACTGACAAAAAAAAAAGGCACATGGATAATTGTGTCACACATTCTTTTTTAAAAATCATCTTTAATATTTCTGGAATTATCTTTGTTTTTCCTATCATTTTTTAGAATTTCTCAAAATCTCTTTAAGTATATTTGATTTATCTTGTGGCTCTTTGTACTTGACTTTCTGTATTTCCAAAGGTTTATTTCATTAAATGTAATGAAGTTTCCTGGATTGGGTCCACATTGAAACAGGAGGAAGAGAAGGGGAGGAGGGGTAGAGGGAGGAGGAGGAAAAGAAGGAGAAAGGGAGGAGGAAGAAGAAGACAAAGAAAATGAAGGAAAAGAAGAACAAGCAGAAGAAGCAGAGCAGAAGCAAGAAGAAGGAAGAAGAAGAGGAAGAGGAGGAGGAGGAGAATGGGTAGGAGGAGGAAGAGGAAGTAAAGGAGGAGGAGAGAGAAAGGGAGAGAAGTAGGGGGAGGAGGAGGAGAGGGAGGAGGAAGAAGGGAAGGAAGAGAAAGGAGAAGGGGGAGGAGGAGGAAGAAGAAAAGGAGGAAGAGGAGACTAGCAAAAAATTAATTCTCTGCATACATATTGAAGTCTAGTTACCAGTCATGGAACAACTGCCATTTCTTGGTTTTGACAAATAACTAGTAAAGAAAGCTAGTAAAGAATATTCTGGAACTCTGTTTTAGGGTTTGGGGTTTTTTTGTGGCATTTTTTTCCCTAGAAATCTAAAGTCCCATCAAAGTGAAATATTAGGAAATGCACAGCCCTCCCAAGAAGGGGCTGGGGAGATCGCAAGCCTGCTGGTGGGGTCCATGGCACAGGGAAGGTGTGAGATCTGTGCAAAGGAAGGTGAAATTCTGTAGAGGGCAGAGCAGCTTTGGTTTAAATCTGGTGCAGATGAGGGAGAGGAAGACACGTGTGCAGGCTGGGGGGCCTGACGGCTGAAGGGTGACTGAAGAATCATTCCTAGGCTCCAGCCCAACCTCAGCTGCCCTAATGCCAACAATACAACCATCTGAACACTGCAAGTGTTGAACACAGTGCTGATCACAGCTTTGGTGTCCCGCCCGGCCTCCGCACCTCAGGAAAATCACAATTTTCCACTCTCCTTCTATCCTTGCCCACTTCCAAACTGGATCACGCGTCTTCCTGGAACCAGAGACCCAGGTTTACAGCCACATGGCATTCCTGTGTGTATGTATGTGCACATGTGCACACAGGCCAATCCTGGGGCTCAAACTCAAGGCTTAGATGCTGTCTCTGAGCTGCTTTTACTCAAGGCTGGTGCTCTCCAACTTGAGCCACGGCTCCACTTCCAGCTCTTTGTTCAATAATTGGGACTCTGACTCTCACAGACTTTCCTGTCCAGGCTGACTTTGCACTGCGATCCTCAGGTCTCAGCCTCTTGAATAGCTGGGATGACAGGTTTGAGCCACCAGCACTGGTTCCTCAGGATTTCTGACACTGGTCTGTGGGCTTCTTGTATTAGAGATGCAGGTAATTAGCCAGGCGTCAGTGGCTCATGCCTGTCATCCTAGCTACTCAGGAGGCTGAGATCTGAGGATGGCAGTTCAAAGCCAGCCCAGGAAGGAAAGACAGACTCTTATCTCCAATTAACCACCAAAAAGCTGGAAGTGGTGCTGTGGCTCAACATGGTACCGTGCCCGCCTTGAAACAAAACAGCTCAGGGGCAACACCTAGGCCCTGAGTTCAAGCCCCATGTCCAACCCCCCCACCCCCACCCCTAAAAGAAATTCTAGACTAAACTCTTGGAGTGACTTGAACTCAGGTCTGAAAGCTCATAAACTTCTCCTCAGGCCTCCAACAGCATCAGAGACCACACAGTGAATCTTAGCTAGACTCCAGGGCCTGAGAGGAGGCATCCAGCCCAGTGTATCCACCAGCCATCTGTCGTATTTAGGAAGAAGAAAGAGGGTCCTTCCTCCCTCAGCCCAGTTGGACCAGGAGGAGCCTACCTCCACAGAGCTCACCCCAGGCTGCCTCCCCTCAATCCCCCCCCCACACACACAAGGTTTCTAGCCCTGGTCCATTGGCTCTTCAACATGGCTCCCATGGTATGTTCCGAACACCATAGAACTCCACAGAAGCAGCACGGGCTTCTGGGCAAAGCCTGTCTTTGCCTAGAGGACAAGTACTGCATGCTCTCTCTCAAATAAGGAAGTGAAAAAGTCGTGAGTGTAGAACAGTGATGGCTAGATTGGGGATGCACTGGGGGTGCAGGGTTGCTAACGTGAGGCTGGATGTGTATATGTTACCTGCAGGAATGTGTGTGCCATATGCATGAGTTTGTATAGGAAATATGTGTAAATTTGCATATGATATATGCATGGGTTTGTGTGCATTATGTGCATAACTTTCTGTATGTTGTATACCTAAGTTTGTGTTCTTCGCATGAATTCTTGTATGTCATGTGCATGCCTTTGGATTTGTTCTCTGTTTGAATTCATATGGAACAGGCAAGAATTTGTTAGATGCAGGAATTCATATGTGTAATATGTCTGAATTGATGTATGATACATTTATGGATTTGTGTGTTATGCATTAATTTATGCACTGTATTCATAAGCATATCTTATATGCATGCTTGTTGTATACATGGATTTGATGTCATATGCATAAATTTGTTTATGGTATGTGCATGAATGTCTGTATGTTATATGTCTAAATTTCTGTTACATGCATTAATTTGTGTATGTTTTATGCATGAATGTGTATATTAGATTATAAATTTGTATATGTACTATACATTTATTTATGTATGATACATTATGTGTTTGTATGTTAAATGCATGAATATGTATGCTGTATACAACTCTGTGTTGTATGTGTGAGTTTGCATATATTATATGCACAAGTTTGCATCCTTTATATGCATAAAGTTGTGTGTGTTGCATGCATACATTTGTGGGTGTTGTATGCATGAGTGTCATATCCATGAATTTGTGTATGTAATAAACATGAAATTGTGTGAATTATATGATGTGGAGTTCAACACATATGAATTTATGTAGGATATAGGTATGAGTTTATATATGTTGAATGATGAACTTGTGTACTGTATCGATACACATAGGCCTGTTATATGCATGGATCTGCATGTCAGAGCATGAATTTGCATATGCTCTACATATGGATTTATGTGCATTGTGCACATCCATTGGTGTTACATGCATGATTTTTGTGTGTGGTATGCATAACTTTATATATGTTATATGCCTGAATTGAAATATCATGCTGGACTCTATTAACATGTGCAATTAATATATCTTAATGGAAAGAAACAAAAAGGAAAACAGGCTTTTTAGTCCAACGAACAAGGTGTAGGAACTGGCATACCCTTGCCAGATGTATGATTTCTGGATCAAGTTTCTTCCTGTGTCCAGGTTCGGTGCCTACGGGGTGGGATAGACGGACATGGGTGAGCGTCGACTCTTCCTAGGAAAGGCACAGCCCATTGGCCACTTGTTTCTCTTCTGAGAAGTGTCCACTTAGCTCCTTTGCCCAAGTATTGACTGGGTTATTGATTCCTTGGGGAAGTTCATTTTTAAGCTCCTTATATATTCTGGTAGATGTATCTTTAAAGACCTTTAAATGTAGCTCTACATCTTCAAAGGTGTATCTTTAACCCATATGTCCTCCCATTCTGTAGCTGTCTCTCTAGGTTGCTGGATGTGTCCTTCCTCAGCAGAGAGCGTGTGGCTGGATGAAATCCCTGTGTCCTGCCTCTCTCCTAGCCACTGAGTTCCTGGTGTTTTGTTCAGGGAGTTCCTGCCTGTGCCAAAAGTTCAAGTGTTTTCCCCTATCTAGTCCTGTGATAGGTTTGAGGGACCTGCTCTTACATGGAGGTCTTTGATCTTCTTTGAATCGGTATTCGTATTCCATTCTAGTCCAGTTAAAACGGCCATCGGCAAAAATACAATCAACAATACCAGGCATGGGTAGGCAGAGCAGGTGTCTGGGAGAGAGGGAGGCTGTGTGCAGAAGCAAAGCCGATCAGGAAGTATACACAGTTGAACAGCTGGGCACCAGTGTCGCACACCTGTCATCCCAGCTACTCAGGAGGCTGAGATCTGAGGATCGAGGTTCAAAGCCAGCCTGGGCAGGAAAGTTCAATTAAGTCCAATTATGTACTCCCCCCCCCCCCACACACACACAGGAAAAAAGGCTGGAAATGGAGCTTTGGCTCAAATGATAGAGTGCTAGCCCTGAGCAAAATAGGGATAGCATCTAGGTCTTGAGTTCAAACCCCACAACTGGAAAAATAAAAGAGTTGCATAGGCTTAAGAGAGGACCAGGGCAGGGCCTCTGCCTAAAGCATGAGGCCGAGGTGATCAGCAGCGCCCCTGGTCCCTGGGCTGCTGGGTTGTGCTCAGGCTGGGGTCTGGACCTCTGACTCCACGCTCTGACTGCACTACAGCTACCCTTGGGCTGACTTCAAAGAGACAGTCCGGAATTTCTTTTCTAGTCCTTAGAGTAGATCAATTTCAGCGAGCTCTCCCTTTTCTGTGCCTGCCACATGCTGCACCCTAACTTAGATGTCTTAACATGCTTCCATTTTTAAAACTAAACCCATTGTTCCTCTATTTTTTTCTTCCCTCTCCTTCACTACAAAGTATTCTTCTTTACTATTGATTAATTGCTTTTATTATTATTTCGGGTGTGTGTGTGTGTGTGTGTGTGTGTGTGTTGACATGCATGCATGCATGCCTGTGCTGGGCTTGAACTCAGGGCCTGGGCACTGTCCCTAAGCTTTTGTGCTCAAGGCTAGTGCTCTACCACTTGAGCCACAGATCTACTTCTAGTGTTTTGGTGTTTAATTGAGGATAAGAGTCTCAAAGAGTTTCCTGCCCAAGTTGGGTTCAAACCATGATTCTCAGATCTCAGCTTCATGAGTAGCTAGGATGACAGGTGTGAGCCACCAGCACTGGGCTGCTGTTGCTTATAATGATGATGATGATGATGATGATGATGATGATGATGATGATGATGATGATGATGACAATGATGATGATGATGACAATGATGATGATGATGTAGTTGTTCAAAGAGGTTAAAATTCCATAAGTCGGGTTATGAGTGCAGTGTTTCTTGGTGAATGCTCCCCTCTGCTCTTCTCTTCAAGTTATGTAGTTCTTTTTCTTTTTAACCTAATCATTGGATATGATGACTGCATCTCTTTACCCTCCCCGCCCCCATTCCTGTGTTCCCCGTTGTCCTGTCCCTGTCAAGAGCATGTCTCTACTTCCTGGTATTCATGTTGATAGACCGTTATGCCTTTGGGCTCCTCACCTAAGTATCGCCGTTCCTCAGTCACTCTGTGTGTGAGCGCGTGTCGCCGAGCATAGTTGTACTTTAGCTCCAGCTTCGACGCCTGAGAGAAAACATGCACCTCTGTCACTCTGAGCCTGGCTTGCTTCGCTTCACACAATTTGTCCTAGGTCTAGCCATTCTCCTGCAAATGACAGAATATTATTCTTTCTAATAGATGAGTAGAAATTCCACGGGTCGCTGGCACACAGACTCCTGCTGGCGTGCTCATTTTCTCAATGCATTGTGTGTCTTGTTTTAGTGACTGTTGTTCGTTCGTGCAGTCTTTTCCAGGAATATATTGCCGAAACAGGGCAGAAGTCGGTTTCTGCTGGAGTTCAGAGAACAGTTTGGCAAGACAAAGTGAAGACACCTTTCCTGTCCAACAAAATGGAGTCCTTTACAAATGGAATGGGTTGGACTAATCTGGGCCTACGGCCTCCCATGCTCCCCTCCGTTTTAGAAGGAGGAGTTCTTTGGATACTGACCCAACGACGGATGCTAGGGAAAGTGGAGGGCAGGTGTCTGTTTTCTGAGTTCTCCAAGTTGGGTCAGGTTGCCACAGGGCGCCCTGGAGGGGGAAGGGGCTGTGGGGGAAGGGCTGGGACTGGGCTCCAGGAAAGGCCGGGCTGGTTCTGCATTAAATGGGTGTAGGCTCTTCATTAGTTAGGTCATCAGGTTTGAGGGAGAAATGACTGAGAATTAGACAATGTGGACCTAAAACTGAGAAGATTCACAAGGACAGCCATGAGCCCTAAGGAGGGAGAGAGCCAAGAAAAACCAGCCCCAGGCACTGAGTTTTCAATTACACCAATTCCATTCCTGTTGCAA
This sequence comes from Dipodomys merriami, assembly GCF_024711535.1. Lineage (NCBI taxonomy): Eukaryota > Metazoa > Chordata > Mammalia > Rodentia > Heteromyidae > Dipodomys > Dipodomys merriami. The sequence continues at coordinate 824,564 of NW_027204826.1, forward strand.
CCCCCTCCTTACCCCCCTTTATTTATTTATTTATTTAGTTAGTTAGTTAGTTAGTGCTGATCGTGGGGCTTGAACTCAGGGTCTAGGTGCTGTCCCTGAGCTTTCTTTGCTCAAGGCTAGCACTACCACTTGAGCCACAGGGACACTTCCAAGTATGTTTTGTTTTTGTTTTTGTGTTTGTTTTTTGATGCCTAGTCACAGATAAGAATCTCACCAACTTTCCTGCCTGGGCTGGCTTTGAACTACAATCCTCAGATCTCAGCCTCTTATGTAGCTACGATGACACATCTCCTTTCCCTTATTTTTTTTTAAGTTTTAAATTGTTATTATAAAGGCGATGCACAGAGGGGTTACCATTGCATAAATGAGGTAGAGTCCATCCTCTTTTTAAAAAGAGAAAAAACTATTGGAAGTGAAGAAAGGGGTGACATTGCTCAAAAAGAAATGTACTCCTTCCCTGACCTTAACCATAGCAATAAAATTATATTCTAAAATTATTGGGCCATTTTAATAGCTTGATAGTATCCCAGACTGATTTACATAAAAGCAGCAGTCTTCAAATGTGGCCTCGGAGCTTCTGTGTGCAGCAGTTAGGAGGACAATAAATCTTCTGCAGTTTGGACAGCAACTGCCACTAGAGCCTATCCCGGGGCTTGAACTCACAGCCTGGGTGCTGTCCCTGAGCTCTTTTGCTCAAGGCAAGTGCTCTACCGTTTTGAGCCACAGCACCACTTCTGGTTTTCTGGCAGTTCATTAGAGATAAGAGTCTCACAGACTCCCCTGACTAAGCTGGCTTTGAACTGCGATCCTCATATCTCAGCCTCCTGAGTGGCTGTTATTACAGGCATGAGCCACAGCACCCAGCTATTTCTACTTTCTGGGTATTAATGTGTTGTCACAGATACTCACCCATCAGAGACTGTCACTTCAATGGGTAAGGAGATGAGGGAAGCTGAGACCAAGAAAGGGGTGATGGGCACAGTCTTTGTCTAGAGCCATCATAAGCACCAGGGAATGGCTGGGAATGTGGCTTAGTGGTAGAGTGCTTGCCTAGCATGCATGAAGCCCTGGGTTCGATTCCTCAGTATCACATAAACAGAAAAAGTCAGGAGTGGCACTGTGGTGTGCTAGCCTTGAGCAAAAGAAGCTCAGGGACAGTGCCTATACCCTGAGTCAAGCCCCAGGACTCAAAAAAAAAAAAAAAGCACTAGGGAAAATGGTCAAGAGACAGACATGATCATTGGCCAGATAAGATATTTGCATGACCCACAATTTGGGGTCATACAAATATATATTGCATATATAATCATAAATGAATGTAATATAATATGCATTACAATACATAATATATAATAACATAGTATGTACATTATACATAATATAATGTAATATAAATATATTATCAGGCATTATATATACATAGATTATACATATGTCATATATAATTACACATAATTATATATGATGTATTAAACCAATTACATATTGTAATTATATAGTCTATAATACATTAAGTATCATATATGAAATTAAATAAGGCATCAAATATTACTTATACATGAATTATTGCTACATAATTATATATGCTATATAATTATATTCTCTATAATGTATATTATATGCATAACATACTATATTCTGTATATTCTATATAAAATATATACATATAATTCTTCAGAGGGAGAATGCAAAGATGTAAGGAAGTTATTGATAGAAATTAGGAGGTGGGTCTTTAATATTTGTCTGGGTACTAGAATAAATAGCAAATAGACTGAGGCCCAGGAGAAAAGCTGCCTGGGATAGGAGATTGCTGGTGTTTCTAAGTTAAAAGCTGGTGACTCATGCCTATCATCCTAGATATTCAGGAGACTGAGATAGGAGGATCACAGTTCAAAGTCATCCCAGGCAGGGAAGTCCGTGAGCAGTGGCTCAAAATAGTAGAGCACTAGCCTTGAGCAAACAACAGCTCAGAGACAGTACTCAGGCATCGAGTTCAAGTCCCAGGATGGACTCTACTAGCAGTTGCTGTCCAAAATGCAGAAGAGTTGCTAAAAGTGATAGTTGGATAGGCTCAGTCTGCTTCTTTATTTTATTTCCAACTTTAGCCTCTCTGTGTGAATCATCCGTGCTGTTGAAGAGTTTGAAAGTCCTTCAGCCAGTTCTGAAATGAGCCCAGGCCAGGCGTCAGGGCTGAGGGAAGATGATGACCACCAGAATCACTTTGCTTTCCTTCCACGGTCTAAAGAAATGAAACAGAGCGAGAGAGCTTGTCAGCTAACTGGGAAAGGAAGAGGGCAGGGGTTTTCAGCTATGCCCAGAGTCACTGGGCACTACAATTAACAAGTTTGCTGGGCACTGGTGCTCACATCCATCATCTTAGCTACTCAGGAGGCTGAAATCTGAGGATCGCAGTTTGAAGCCAGCTTGGGCAGGAAAATCTGTGACTCTTACCTCCAATTAACTGCCAAATTTTAGGAAGTGGAGCTGTGACTGGAGGAGCACTAGCCTTGAAACAACATCTGAGAGTATGAGACCCTGGGTTCAAGCCAGAAGTGGAGCTGTGGCTCAAGTGGTAGAGTGCCAGCATTGAGCACAGGGACAGTGCCCAGACCCCAGTTCAAACCCCACTAGTGGCACAAAAGGAAAAAAATAGATATTCTCCAATCTCTTCAGTGTCTTGATATCCCCAGCTGCTCATCTGCTTCCCCATAGCACCAAGAATCACCTCAGCACTGACACTGTGGGTGCTGTGTGTTTGTTCGTGCCTGTACTGGGGCTTGAACTCCACATCTCATGCTCTCCCTTAGCTTTTTCTGCTCAAAGCTGGTGCTCTACTAGTTGAGCCATAGCTCCACTTCTGTCAGAATATTTTTAAGTGCAGAAAATAAAATGTACAAGATTACAAATGGCTCAGGCTTTGTGTCTATGTGTGTGTGTGTGTGTGTGTACACATGCACATGCCTTGAATTTAGGGCCTGGACACTGTCCTAAACTGTCTCACTCAAGGCTAGTGCTCCTCCACTTGAGCCACACTCCCCTTCTGGCTTTTGGCTAGGTTATTGGAGATAAGAGTCTCATAGATTTTTCCCTTCTCAGGCTGGCTTTAAAACCATGATCCTCAGATCTCAGCCTCCTGAGTAGCTAGGATGACAGGTGTGAGCCACTGGTGCCTGACTTAGACATTTTGATTAATACAATGCCAGTAGGGCTTCTCACCTGTGTGTTATAAATCATAGTGCAGATGCCTAGGCGGGCATCGGTTCCCACAGCCAGGAGTGGAGTCAGCATTGATGAGGGCTTCGCCTCTGCAGCCATTACTTGTATACACACACACACACACACACACACACACACACACACACACACACACACACACACACACACACACACACACACACACACACTCACGCTGTACAAGGCGGTGACAGGGCCAGGCGGTGGGGGCCATGGTAGCCCCTCTGTGAGTCCATGATGTACATTCTGTGACATTTGAAGTGACACCAGCACACACGGCCGCCCTGCAGCCTGCATGCTTTCCGTCCTCCGGGGCCAGCCTCTGGGGCAGGGCAGATGACCTTGCTCAGAGGGTAAAGTCAGCAGATGCTGCTGAGGGGGGACATGGTGGGAACTGGGGCTCTGCACTCGCCAGCCATTTTCTTCTTTTAAAAGCCCAATTAAGTGGGCTCTGGTGGCTAACGCCTGTTATCCTAGCCACTCACAGGGCTGAGATTTGAGGATCACTTTTCGAGGCCAGCCCAGGCCGGAAAGTCGGTGAGACTCTTATCTCCAATAAACCACCAGAAAACCGGAAGTGGCACTGTGGCTCACCTTGAACACAAAAGCTCAGGGATAGCGCTCAGGCCCTGAGTTCAGGTCCTAGGATCAGCACAAACAAATAACATAAAAAATACATAAATAAATGAACCAACAAAACTTCCAGAAGCTTCCTATGGGGAAAACAAGAAAAGAAGAGAGTAGGTTCCTTGGGCTTGGGACTCCCAGCTGGACATGCTGGGTTCCCAGGGCCAGGTGTCCATCTGCAGCTGTCCATCCTGCCCAGCTGTCCTTCTGCAGCAGCTGAGTGTTCCCTATTATCACATCTGTAACCCGTGTATGGACCTGGGGGGAAAATCACACTGAGTGAGGTCGTCAGGCTCAGAGAGACTGCAGGACTTCCTCTTCCAGGTGGGAGTTAGATCTAAGATATCCACATACATGAGCACCAAACAGGAGACAAGAAATCGCACTCATGAGAATCTGTAATTCTCCAAACACATTTAGAGATGACAAAGACCTTTATATAAAGAGTGATCGTGTGAAGGGCCGAGGGGCTGTAGGGCTGGGGAAGTGTGTTCTGAGTGACCTGTCCTCTTAGAGCTGCAGAAACCACAGGCTCCACCTCCACACTCCTGGCCCCGCCCAGCCGCCAGTCACTGGAGAGGAAATGCAGCCAGCAGCTCTGCTGACTTCAGCAAAGAAGGCAACGGTTCAAGATAAACACTGATGCCTTCAGATTCTCTTGGGCTCTGCATTCTGACTATAAGAGAAAGCCAGCCAGGCCCCATGGGCTCACGCCTGGAATCCTAGCTACTTGGGAGGCTGGTACCTGAGGATCACAGTTCAAACCCAGCCTGGGGAAGCAGGGGAAAAGGTCTTTAAGACTCCTCATCAATTAACCATCAAAAAGCCAGAAGTAGAGCTGTGGCTCAAAGAGCAGAGTGCCAATCTTCAGTGGAAGAACTTAGCAAGAGTTTGAGGCCCTGAGTTCAAATCTCGGTACCACAGCACAGGCACCCATTCTGGAGGCCTGAAGTCATGTTGCTGGCCAGGCCAGACCGCCTGAGACTGTGAGAAAGTCTCTGTTCTATGCTTTTTTTTCCCCCTCTTAATAGTATGACGAGAAGCACATGATCCTCCAATATTTGCTGTTGCTGTCATTCCCATCCCCAGCTCTAGAACCACAGCTGGTACCCATCCACTTCATGGGGCTGTTATCTAAAATGACTCCTGCTGGATTAGGGGGGCTCAGACTCGCCCATTTTGGCAAGACTCCACTTTAATCCAGCTAAGTACGTCTTTAACACCCCTCCTTTCAAATGAAGAAGCGTTCTGAGGGTTGGGGTAAGGCGGGGGTCCAGGGGACAGGAGATGGCAGCATCTCTCCTGGGAAGAGAAGCTGCTATTGGTCATCCAGTAGCCAATTGCATCGCTGCTTCTCAAGGAACTCAGTCAGGGCCATTGGTGGAGATCAGGGTGACAGCTGATGGAGATGTGACCTTATTCCCCAGCGAGGCTCAGTAAACAACACAGTAAACAACTCCCTCACCCTTGACTCCTCCCCTGGCAGCCAGGCCCTGTGCCTACACCCTGCCCCACACTGTCCCGCATAGCACACAGAAGCCAACCAACCATCCCCCTCCTTCTCCCCAGGACACAGAAGCCATTCTCCACTTTCACTTCTCAAATTAAACTTCTTGAAATTCCCAACAGAGGCAATCATGGTAAAGTTGAGATTGGGAATCCAACAGGATCACTAAGATTGACTTGCAGAGCTGGCGGCTCACGCCTGTCATCCTAGCTACTCAGAAGGCTGAGCTCTGAGGATCACAGCTCAAAGCCATCCCCAGGCAGACAAATCTAAGAGACTCCTATCTATAACTCATCAGCAAAAGGCTGGCGTGGAGGTGTGGGTCAGGTGGTAGAACACCAGCCTTGAGTGGACAATGATCAGGCCCTGAGTTCAAGCCCCAGCACTAGCCTAAGGAAGAAGTTTACTACACTCAGGTCTCCAGGCTCTGAGCCCCCATCTTAGCAGAGATCCCCTACTTTGAGGACTTGTCAATCAAGCTGCTAAGAGGATTAGGGTGGAATTGATCTCTGCTGTTCTGAATGATAACTATAACCGTAAAGGCTGGAATCTGGGGTCAAGAGGAATCTGGGTGGTACGTTCAGATGCACACGGTCTTGCTACATAGCACATCTGGTTTTGGTTCTGGTTTTTCTTAAGATCCTCCTCATAATTACTAGGGAGGAAAAATCCTACTATGGGCTAACTACCTACTATGTGCCGGGCTTGTGCATTTGCACATGTGATGTTGTTCTGGTGCTCAGACACTCATCCATTATTCCCAGATAAGAACTCTGCTGTTCTTCAAATCATGTCGGTTTCCACAAAATGAAGTCACAGTTCCTACTCTGATCCTCAAATCCTCACAGACCCTCAGAGTCTCTCTGTGTCCCTGTCCCTGTCTCTCTGTCTCTGTCTATGCCCCTGTCCTTGTCTGTGTCTCTGTCTCTGTCCCTGTCTATGTCACATCTCTATCTGTGTCTCTGTCTCTGTCTCTGCCTCTCTCTGTCTGTCTGTCTGTTCCCCCACCCCTCTAGTGCACATGCCCCGGACTCCAGACAGTGTGGACCAGCATCTCTCCATTACATTCATCTCTGTCTCCCAGGATTTTCTTCCACATTCAAGTGGAATCATCTTCACTTAAGTGTCGGGGGGGGGGGGGGGAGGGAAGGGAAGGGGTTGCACACGCAAGGCCCAGGGCCGTGTTTAAGCCTGCTCCCCATGTGTGCACCTCACATAGGTACCTGGTGCCAAGTATTAAGAACCTAATGATCCCAGCTACTCAGGAGGCCAAGATCTGAGAGTCCAGGTTCAAAGTCAACCCCAGGCAGACAAACCTGAGAGTCTCGAACAACAACAAAAAACAAACCCAGAAGTAGAAGTGTGGCTCGAGTGGTTGAGCACCATCCTTCAGCACAAAAAGCTATACAAGAGCATAAGACCCTGAGCTCAAGCTGCAACTCCAGTGTGTGCACATGCACGTGCACACGCGCACACACTGCTGGTAGAGGTGAGAAAGGGAATCATTCTATGTGAGGGTGCTCTGTTCATGCGATAGACTATTATCTGTCACTATGACCAGTGCCCAGAAATCACTGAAAGGAGTGGCAGTCACTTCAAAGGGTGGGGAGGATTTATTTCAACCCACACTTTCAGAGGTTTCAATCCTCGGTCGCTTGGTCCGCTGCCCCTGAGCATGTCCATCGTGAGGCAAAGCACCAGGGCAGGGAGAGTGTGGTGTGGTGGGGAAAATGGTGACCCCATTCAGGAGGAGGTAGGGGCATGGAGAGGAAGGGTCCAGGTCCAAGATGGGACCCTCCAGTCACTGCTCCTTGTCACAGTCCATCAGTGGACGGGCCTGTGGATGGGAATCACGCTTTAGTCATCTGAAAAGAACTCTTCCAGGATGGAAATCAGAATCATGGCTCCTGGGCCCAATTGAGTCTATGGCTGTTCGGGGGAGGGGAGGGTAAATAAAATACTTTTGGGAACCCAGCTCTGCTGGGTTTTTTTAGACTATGTAATATTTTCTTTTTGTTTGGGGCAGGAGGCAGGAGGGAAGTACAGGGTGCAAGGGAGGGGAACAGGTGGATTTTTGTCTTTGTGTCTCTGAAGCAGCTGATGAAGGCAGGCTCACCTGAAGGGCACATCTTACACGTGTGACAGAGCCTGAATTTCCAAAGGGGACAACTGTCTTCTGTGGACACAGTATGTGAGCCGGCGTCAGGTGTAATACACCTGACTGTGATTCTGAGAACGGGCAAAGGTGACCCAGTGACCAGGGCCCATGGTCCGAGCTTGCAGCCAGGCTGCACACACCGCTCCCAGGGTGGCTTGTACAGAGCTGGGGCCCCAGAAGCACGCAACCCCCAAACAGATGGGGGGGTTCTTCTCCATTCCCCCCTCCCCCACTCATGAATGCCTTCCACACTCCATGGCAGCCCCTTTTCCTCTATGGGACACAAGGGTCAGTTTGGAGGCTAATGGCCTCCATATGGACAACACAGAACCAAAATGAAGCGCAGCTGTTCGCTGCCCCTGCCAGGTGTGGGGCTGAGCCCGCGCCGGCCTGCTGAGCGCCGTGCTGTCTCAGAAAGCAGCAGCCTCTCTTGGTGACCCTGGAACAGAAGCGGGATTTGAAGGGACAGGACACGGGGCCATGTTTGGAAACGGAGAGGGTGTCTTCACTGCAGCTACGGGGTTCACACATCCGATTCCTTTGGCCCTCGGGGAGCCATGGCTTCTAATCTCCACCTCTGACAAACTGCTCCACCAGCCTCCTGCATCTTACAGCTGCCCCAGATCTTTCTGCTTCTCATGGCCCACCTGGCCAGGGCACACACACACAGTTTAATGACTTGGAGAAATGATGAAATGGATTTTCAGAGGGTGGAAAGCCTTATAACAATTAACTCACAGTTGAACAAAATGAATACTACTTATTGGAGATGCTGCCGGGAGAGAGGTCAAGGGGAGGGGAGGTGGAGGAAGGAAGGAAGCAGGGGGAGAATGGAGTCATAATATTCAATGCACAACCACTGAAACCAGGAAAATGGGGGTGGGGTGGGCGGGGTGGGGAAAGATGGGGGAAAATGATGGAAGGGGTGCCGCTGATCAGCACGCATTGTATTCATGTGCTGACTTGTTGAATGGTAACCCCTTTGAACAGCTACTTTAAAATACAGACAGAATGTTCTTCCCCCATGGTATTAACCCCTGTTTTCACTGTATTTGATTCCGGTGTCCTACACTTTTTTTGGGGGGGGGTCCGGTTATGGGGCTTGAATTCTGGGCCTGGGCGCTGTCCCTCAGCTCTTCAGCTCAAGGCTAGCGCTTCACCACTTGAGCCACAGCGCCACTTCATGCTTTTTTCTTTTTGCTTATGTGGTGCTGAGGAATCGAACCCAGGGCCTCATGCATGCAAGGCAAGCGCTCTACCACTGAGCCACCTTCCCAGCCCCAACCTACATCTTGTATATACATTTTTCTAATTTGGGGAGGGAAAAGGAAATATCAAAATGCTGAAATAAGGATATAGGTTGACTCTTGTAACAATGAGCTGTACAAAACACTATGTGGAAAATGAACTTTACAACTTGATGGGGGGGGGAGAATTGGGGAGGGGGGGAGGGAAGGGATGACGGGAAAAACAAAGGAGAAGGTAACAATGCTAGATAGGAAAGGTACTCATTACCTTACTCATGTAACTGTAACCCCTCTGTACAACATCCTTACAATAAAATTTAAAAAATACAGACAGATAGATAGCTGGGGGCTCATACTTGTAATCCTAGCTACTCAGGAAGCTGAGATTTGAGGACTGCAATTTGAAGCTAGCCCTGGCAGGAAAGTCTAATGAGACTCTTATCTCCAATCAACCAGAATCGGTGACAGCCTTGAACACAAAAGCTCCTCAGGGACGAGCCCAGGTCCTTCAGTCTTCCCCTCGTTGTCTCCCGGTCTTTGGCAGATGTGATTGTCTGGGGCCTGGACATTCTCAGGGATGCCTGTCCCACTGGGGACCGAGTAGAACCCATCGTGGAGGAGGCCTGTGTATTCTTAAAATGAACATCATGATAGGGAAGAGAAGAGTTCTGGGCTCTGGGAACTCATCCATGCCAAGCCCCACGCCAGACAGCGAATACATGCAAGCTTTTCCTCACCGTGAGAGGCTGGGAAGAACACATCCACTGGGTGAGGAGTTGAGATGGACACAGCCATTGGAAGAGAGGCTGAGGAATTGAGAGAGACCTTTCCATTGGATGAGAGATTGAGGAGCTGAGACAGATGAGAGGCTGTTTTTACCAGAAGGAGTTGGGGGGGGGGTGGAAATCACATCAGTCGCACAGGTGTGCCTGGGGCTATCCTTGATTAGGTTTATTATAGTTACCACCATCTATTAGCAGCCTGCACCACACAAATGAATTGAATGAACCATTTTATAGTCTTGGACAGAGAAGGCCCACATCCATTCATCCATCCATTCATCTATGCATTCATCCTTCCAGTCATTCATCCATCCACCCATTCGAGTGTCCACCCACCCATCCACCTACCCTCTCATCCACCCATCCACCTACCCTCTCATCCACCCATCCACCCATCCATCCATCCACCCACCCATCCATTCATCCATCCATCTATCAACCCATCCACCCACCTATCCATCCATCCATCCATCCCATCCATCCACTCATTAGGACAATGGTTTTCAAACTCTAAATTTCATCTCCTGGAGAGTTCATGGAAACAAGAGTTCTAGAACTTATCTCAGATTCTCAATACAGTATGCTGGAGTGAGACCTGTGAATTTGATTTTTTTTTTAGAAAGTTCCTGAATGATGCTGATTCTTCTGATCCAGAGACCACACTTTAAAAACCAGTGCCTTAGGTCTTTGTTTGAGATGATGTTCTCTTCAATTTCTTCAGTGTTGTGGTATTATTTCTGACTTCCTAACTTGGCCCACATGTTTGGGGACACTCAAAAGATCTTACTTGGTTCTTTACATCTTAATGGTTCTTATCTCAATGTCAGGAGCCTAGGCAAGCATTCTATCAGTTGTTGAGTATATCCAAATATAGACTCTAAGACTTGGGATGTAATGATCCTTCGGGCCTAATTTAAACAAATATGAGCCAGGAGCCTATGAATCACCTGATTCTACAAGCATTTATTCTGATAATGCCTGTGAACCCTTTGGGGACTAAATGGAAGAATATTCGCTGGAAATGCTTCCAGTAGCATCCTCCAGAGAACTGTGTCTACCCTTTAGTCAAATTAGCTCTGAGTGTGTGATGTGGATGTGCCCGGGATCTGAATTGACTTTGACCTGGACCTTGACCTTGAGTTTGTTGCAATAACTGATTCCACCAGCCTTCTTCTGCTCAGACCTTAAGTTTGTCTAGTTGCTTTTGCTGATCAAGCCAAAGTACACCTTCCTCAGCTGCCCATTAAATTTTACATGTCAGACAGTACACTCACCAGGTCAAAGTACTGCCCTTCCTTCCAACGGTTCTTTACCCTGACATCCATCACAGAAAGTACATTTCCCCAACAATGCTTGGTAAGAAATGTACCCATTACCTTGCTCATGTAACTGTAACCCTTCCTCTGTACAGTATTCTCACAATAAAAAGCTTATTTTTTTAAAAAAAGAAATTACATCTTCCTCTCCTCTGATGTCTCAGGGCCACCACCTGACCCCTGGCATTCTGGGAGCCGGTCACATGAGGGCATACTATTTTCCCAGCTGGCCAAGGACAGCCACTCCTGAGGGCCTCTAATCTGCTCTGTTGTTTAAGACATTTTCCCCTCCAGTGTGTCTGCATAGTCTGGAGGAAGAGGATGGCCGCTGGGGCTCACCCTGGCTCAGGAAGGCAAACGTCTTATGATATTTAATAACTCTGTTTTAATATTTTCACCTTTCTGCACCTACCGACCCTTGCTTCAGAGTGCTGCCTGAGCAATTTCCTACATCTCCTCCTAATTTACTACAGGTCATTGTTGGGTCAGGAGCCAGTCTAGCAGTGATTTGGAACATTCTCATTGTCCTTTCTAAGACACTAAATCGGGGGGGGGGGGGGATCGGTAAATTCCCGCCACTCAGCCCGTATATATCTGAGTCCAGGCTTGTCTGTGTCTGTGTCTGTGTGCGCATGTGCGCACGCTGGTCCTAGGGTTTGAACTCAAGGCCTGGACCCTATCCCTTTGTCACTCAGGCTAGCACTCTACCACTGAGGCACAGCTCTACTTCTGGAGGGTGGTTAAAAAGGAGATAAAAGTCTCATAGACTTTTCTGCCTAGGCTAGCTTTGAACCTGTGATCCTCAGATCTTAGCCTCCTCCTGTGTAGCTAGGATGACAGGTGTGAGCCAACAGTGCCCAGATGCAGTCATTTTTTTTTTTATTAACGCAGGAAAACAGAAACAACAATAATATTAATATTAACAAAACAAATACTGGAAGGCAGCCTTGAGGGAGGAGAGAGGAGGGAGAAGGGAGGAGGGGTGAGCAAATGCAGTCACAATATTCAATGTACATTATGTGACAATTGGACTGTGTCACTTGAAGGTGGAGATGAGGGGAATGAGAGAGAACATTGTACTCACAACCTGACTTATTTCTTTGTACAGGTACTTAAAATATATCTTAAATTATATATACAGATATCTGCATATATGTAAGCTTGCTAGCTGGCAAGGCAGCATCCGCATAGAGGAAACACTGAGTGTCCAAGCAGACAGGATGACATGATTTCCTTTTTGCCTCGGTAGGACTCAGGCCGGAAGAGTGAGACGGGAATCCCTGAGGAGACACACCACCGAGGAAGAAGTTGATTCCATTTGCTTCCTTCCTGCTTAAAATGGGACAAATCCAAGGACTTTACAAATGCTGGCATGCTGCTTATTCTTACAGAGATTCAAGGACTCTGAGAAGCAGCCTGCTTCCCATGCAAAATGAAGCCCCAGTGGCTCATGCCTGCAGCCCCAGCTACTTAGAAGGATGAGATCTGAGGTTCATGATTGGAAGCCAACCCCAGGGCCCCAAAAGTCCCTGAAACTCTTACCTCTAATTAGCCAGCAAAAAGCCAGAAGTAGAGCTGCAGCTGTGGATTTCCTTTCATTGAAAAAGCATGGCTTCGGCCAGTACTTCATTCAAATTACTTTCATGGTTGTGATTTCATCATAGATCTGAAGACCTTGTTTTGGCAAAGGAGATGAAATGCTGAGGGAACATTGGGATGGACCATTAAAAGTTCAATGGAACTGGGCACCAGTGGCTCATGCCTATCATCCTAACTGCTCTGGAGGTTGAGATCTGAGGATCAAGGTTCAAAGCCAGCCCAGGCAGGAAAGCCCATGGAACTCTGATCTCCAATGAACCACCAGAAAACCAGAAGTGGCACTGTGGCTCAAGCAGCAGAGCACCAGCCTTGACCATAGAAGTGCAGGGACAGTGCCCAGGCCCTGAGTTCAAGCCCCAGAACCAGCGTCACATTTTTACAAAGCCAGAAATGAAACTCAAAGCTAAAGGAAAGGGCCAGGAGAGCAAACATAGCATATACACAAACACTTGACACAATTTTTAACATGCTTCTTGTGGTGAGTTCTGAACTTGTAACATCACTGCCTTGGCCCCCAGGAGTGAGGAGAGTTTCCATGCACATTGCTGCTAATAATGCAGACTGCACCCCAGTGTGCTGACTGAACACCATGCCCCAGGCCACAGGCTGGGTACCCAACTCCACCCAGGACCTCAAGACTGACACTCTACCACTTGAGCCACAGCTCCACTTCTGGCTTTTTGCTGGCGAATTAGAAGTAAGAGTCTCATGGACTTTGGGGGTCTAGGGTTAGCTTCCAACCTTGAGCCTCAGTTCTCATCCTTCTGAATAGCTGGGATTGCAGACCACTGGTGCTGGTCTTCTTCATTTTGCATGGAAATCAGGCTGCCTCTCAGACTCTTTGAGTCTCTGTAAGCACCACACCAGCATTTGTAAAGCCCTTGGCACCTGGCTGCCATGAGCAAGGGAGAATTCACGAATCCTCTCACGTCACCCATCCATCTTATTTTCACCCTGTCCACTTACTTGCTGTCCTTTATTTTTAATCAGAAAATAAGTTACCTCAGCGCCGAGGAATTTTTTTTAAAGATCTCAGAGAAAATACGATTGAAGGAGATTGGATGAAGGCTATGAAAAATACATTTCCAGCCAAACAAACAAGATATCCGGTGACTCAATGCCAGGCTGTTTTTGTTTACCCTTGGCTCCTGAGGTTTTCTGAATTTAATCAGAGCATTTGAAGGCAGATCGATGACATCCTTTCTCTCCAAGGTCTCACGTGCAGTGTTGTCTACCTCACTGAGCGAGGGGTAAAGAAAAAGAAAAGCCATTAGGGAAGGGAAGATAGACCTCACTTCCTGTGTATCTGAGTATATTTGTGAGTATCATCATCACACATGTGTTTTTGTAGTTTTTCTTCTTGCCAGACCTGGGACTTGAACTCAGGGCCTGCACACTGTCCCTGAGCTTTTTTGCTCAAAGCTGGTGCTCTACCGCTTGAGCCACAGCACTACTTCTAGCATTCTGCTGTTTGAACCACAGCACCACTGCCATCATGTGTTTTTGGTGGTTAATTTGGGATAAGAGTTTCACAGAATTTCCTGTCTGGGTTGGCTTTCAACTGAGATCCTCAGATCTCAGCCTCATGAGATGTTAGGATGACTGGCATGAGCCACCAGCACCTGGCAAACAAGTCTTTTTTTTTTTTTTTAATCTGCTTGGTGTGATTTATCTAATCCATTATAGTCGAGCAGATCAGAGCTAATTTTACAGGGAATGTAAGTGGGTTGGTATTTGGTATGAGGCACACATTCAACCAGACATTATATATGAATGGAATTTTCAGAGGGTGGAAAGATGGCTCAAGTGATAGAGCACCAGCCTTGAGCTGAAAAAAAAAAAGCTAATAAAGAGCACAAGTCCCTGAGTTCAAGCCCCAGAACTGGCACTAAATAAGTAAATAAGGGGCTGGGAAGGTGGCTCAGTGGTAGAGGGCTTGCCTTGCATGCATGAAGCCCTGGGCATGATTCCTCACAACCACATAAACAGAAAAAGCTGGAAGTGGCACTGTGGCTCAAGAGGTAGAGCGCTCACCTTGAGCTGAAGAGCTGAGGGACAGCACCCAGGCCCAGAGTTCAAGCCCCACAACTGACCTAAAAAAAGTAAATAAAATGTAATTTGAAATATGGAATAAATAAAATTAAACACAGTTAAATGAATGAAATACATGAGTTGAGGTAAGTAAATAAAACAAAATAAATAAAATGAAATTTTACTTATTTATTTTTTTGTCCATCGTGGGCTTGAACTCTGGGCCTAGGCACTGTCCCTCAGCTCTTCAGCTCAAGGCTAGGGCTCTACCACTTGAGCCACAGCTCCACTTCTGGTTTTCTGGTGGTTTATTGGAGTTAAGAGTCTCACAGGCTTTCCTGCCTGGGCTGGCTTTGAACCATGATTCTCAGATCTCAGCCTCCTGCATAGCTTGCAGGCATAAGCCCTGGGCGCATGGCCAAACTGAACATTTTAGATGATTTTTTTTAAGTGAAATTATCTTCAAATGAGGCAGCAGATAGTTAAAACTGAATCTTTCTGAGCCTAGTGTAATCCCAGCACTTGGAAAACTAAGGATGGACAATCTCTTCTCTTTTGTTTCTTTCTTTTTATTTTAGGTCCAAGACAGAGACTCCAACTTCTGACAAATTTTCTCATTGGCTGGTGCTCTACCAACCTAGCTCTGCCTTCGGCGTGCGGCTGGTGATGTCTGCTTCCAGGCCAGGCTGGGCTACATAGCAGGGCTGTTCTCAAAAACCAAGGCAAGCCATAACATACACACACCAGAGCTTCACCTGGCACTGGTAATAACCCCAAGTTTGAACTAATTTGAAGAGGTAAAGAGAAGATGCTGGACTGAGAACAGAACAGCTTTGAATATGGAAAAGAGTCCTAACTTCACTCCACAGCCCTGAGAACCCACAAGAACACTTTGAAGGTTTATAATGAATGAGAGTGAGGCCAAGTAGGAGTGGAGAAGAGAAGCTGGACACAGGGGATGCAGGAAGGACACGGGGACACGGGAAGGACATGGGCGGGTGACAGTAGCTGAGGAACCTGGCTGAAGTGAGGGAGGCAGAGCAGAAGTGATGGGAATCTGACAAAACTGGTGAATAAACAAATAAGGATGAAAATTAAGGCCACCACTGGTGGCTCACACCTGTAATCCCAGCTATGCAGGAAGCTGAAATCTGAGGATCGTGGTACAAAGCCAGCCTTGGTAGAAATGTCTGTGAGACTCTTATCTCCAATGAACTAGTGAAGAAGCTGGTAAAGTGCTAGCCTTGAGCAAAAGAATCTCAGGGAGCCAGGTGCTGGTGGGTCACACCTGGAACCCTAGCTACTCAGGAGGCCGAGATCTAAAGATCATGGTTCAAAGCCAGCCTAGGCAGGAAAGTCCATAAGACTCTTATCTCCAATGACCCACCAGAAAACCAGAAGTGGAGCTGTGACTCAAGTGGTAGAGCCCTAGACTTGAGCTGAAGAGCTTAGGGACAGTGACCAGGCCCAGGATTCAAGCCCCATGACGAAGAAAAAGGAGGAGGAGGAAGAGGAGGAGGAGGAGGAGGAGGAGGAGGAGGAGGAGGAGGAGGAGGAGGAGGAGGAGGAGGAGGAGGAGGAGGAGGAGGAGGAGGAGGAGGATAATTATTATTCAGGGACAGTGCCTAATGCTTACTTTATGTTAACACATCAAGTGATTCATTTTCACATAGGACCTATCCAAGAATTTATTGACTTTAATTGAATTTTCTCATAAAACAGTTCATAGTATATATTTCAAATTTCCTAGAATTTTTTACTTTTACTGTTTGAACTTCTATCATTATCATGTGTGAAATTTTCATGTCATTCATCTGTGTCTGTGCTTTATTCTCTGTCATTATGTACTTGAATTATCAGGACATATTTTTGTACATGTACTAGGACTGGTATTTGAGCTTAGGGCCTCATTCTATCACTTTTTTTTTTTTTTTTTACTCAAAGCTGGGGCTCTACCACTTGAGCCACAGCTTAACTTCTGGCTTCTTGATGGTTCATTGGGGATAAGTCTCATGTGCTTTTCTGCCTGGGCTGGCTTTGAACTGCCATGCTCACATTTCAGCCTCCTGAGTAGCTAGGATTACAGGTGTGCACCACCAGCACCAGACAGTAACAACATTTTTTTGAGGAAAAAAAATCCATACCTCTAGTGGCAATAGATTCCAGGTCTATTTTTATGGTAAATACTAAATTTCTCTTTAATTTTGTCTTTTTCCTTGGTTCAAATTCTTTTGGAGTATTCTCTGAACAATGGATTGAGTTAAAAATCGAAGATTAGTAAGAAAAAAAATGAGTAATTAATTTAAAATCGCATACACGAGGGTGAAAAGATTTTTTTAAGGTTGCATCTTATGAGAGAGGAAGAGAGGGGGCCTGGGTGTGTGATGGTGCTACTATTCAGGGGTGACAGGCGAGAGCGAGGGGCCAACGGAGAGAAGGGGCTGCAGGGATGCTTGTGTGTCAGGAGGACCTCCCACCCCCAGCAAGGACCTGGGGCTGCAGCAAGGACAGTCCCATGTAGAAGGTTGCTGTTTGCCTGTACCTGTACCGAGAGTATAAATGGCAGTGTTTATAAGGATGAACTTTTATAAGTACAGGCATTTCTAAGTATAAACTCATAAATGGCAGTGTGAGGAGAAAGGGCTGGGGAAGAGAGAGGGAATGGGTGAAAATGGGTGTGGCCTACAACAGGGGGTGTGGTCTACAGGGGTGTGGTCTGCATGAGGGGTGTGGCCTACAACCAAGGGTGTGGTCTGCATGAGGGGATGTGGCCTACAACCGAGGGTGTGGTCTGCATGAGGGGGTGTGGCCTACAACCAAGGGTGTGGTCTGCATGAGGGGGTGTGGCCTACAACCGAGGGTGTGGTCTGCATGAGGAGGTGTGGCCTACAGGAGGGATGTGGCCTACAACAGGGGGTGTGGCCTACAGGGGTGTGGTCTGCGTGAGGGAGTGTGGCCTACAACTGAGGACTTGGCCTACAACCAAGGGTGTGGTCTGCATGAGGGGGTGTGGCCTACAGCCTAGGGTGTGGTCTGCGTGAGGGGGTGTGGCCTACCACTGAGGACTTGGCCTACAACCAAGGGTGTGGTCCACACTAGATGTGGTTTACACTCCAGGACACTGCAGGCTGTGGTCTATACTCTTCTTGTGGAGGAAGCCACTTAAGGCTCGGAAATACATCTCGCTCACACACCCACCAGGTAAAGGCGTTTTCTTTATTAAACTTTCTAATTCAACTTTTTAATTTTGAGATGATTGTAGAGGGTGCTCAGTTGTAGGAAATAATACACGGAGACCCCGTGTTCGCTTTACCTTGTTTTCCCTAAGGTGGCTTCATGCAGAACTTTAATAAGCACGTCCTAAGCCTGCTGTGCAAACTGAGAACTGACTAAAAGCTAGACGATCAGTCAGGGCAGAGGCCCCCACGGAGGTTTTGCATCCCTCATGATGGCCCTGAGCATTCCTGTGTGTACACCCCTACTAACCCCATCACCACAGTTCTAAGGAGTGCCATGTGCACACCCCCAGACACACCATCACCAGGGCCCTGAGCAGTGACGCATGCAGGCCCCTGGGCATTATGTCATGGCCAGTTGTCCCTGAAAGACTTGCATGAAAACAGTGGGCTGATTGAACCCCAGAGCAGTGCTCAGGCACGCCCCTCCCCCAAGAAAGGAGCCAAAGGATGCATGTGGAGCTGGTGCAGGCCAGGGGGAGCCTCTGACTGGGTCTGGGGATGCTATGGCCACAGGCTCTCCCATGACCTTGTGTCATGTAGCTCCCTCCTAGAGACCTTACTGCACCCTGCATCCCAAGCAGTACTTTTCCTCGGGGTCCCTCCTGTCTTGCAGGAACTGGGCTTATCTTTTTCATAGGTGTGAGTCACTGGCACCCGGGTCCTTGCTATATTTTTATATGAACTCTTGAGCTTTTGCCTATGGCCTGGTTGTTTGGTTTGATATTTGGAAAACTGCAAGCTAGCTGCATGGACCACCAGTTACAGTGGCAATCTTCCCAGCCAATCAGCGGCTCCAGTCACTTGGCAAGGCCTGAAGTATAATCTATAATATTCATTCAGCTACACACAGTGGTGTCCATGTGTGTGTGTATGAGCACACGTGCATGCCCCAATACTAGGCTTGAACTCTAGGCCTCACACTTCTGCATAGCTTTGGCTGGTGCTCTACCACTTGAGCCAAGGCTCCACTTCTGGCTTTTTGGTGGTTACCCGGAGATAAGAATCTCATGTACAACTTGCGGGGGGGTGGGGGGGACGGTGAGGGAGATGGGGAGGGAAGGAATGGTGGGGGAAAACAAAGGTAACAATGCTCAATAGGAAATGTACTCATTACCTTACTCATGTAACTGTGTACAATATCTTTACCAAAAAAAAAAAGAATCTCGTGAACTTTCCTGTCTGGGCTGGCTTCAAAACATGATCCTCAGACCTCAGCCTCTAGTAGCCGGGATGACAGATGTGAGCCACTGGCACCTGAATGGAAAACAGATCTGTTTTGAAAATTTAGAATTCTCCCCTGGCCATTCGGGGCCCTCCAGTGCCTTTCTCTCCCCTGAGAACAAACTCACACCAGCCTGAATGTGATTGCCCCACCAGTATGAGTTCTGGAAGATTCGAACTTAATGAACTTCACGGCTCTTTGAATTGTCTTCTTAGACTGGCACAGTAGGTCACATACTTCTCTACCTGTTTGCCAGGCCTGATAAAGAGGAGATTGGGCACCAAACTGGCTGTATTTATCAGAGTGGTAGCAGCAGAAATGATATATTCACATGGGAAACTTGCAGAAATCAAGAGAGAGAGTGAGTAAAGACACGGGGAAGAACACAGGTGATAGAGGTCAGGCACTGGTGGCTTACACCTGTAAACCTAGCCACTCAGGAGGCTGAGATCTGAGGATTGGAGCTTGGGGCCAGCCCCAGATAGACAAAACCAAGAGCATCTTATCTCCAAAGAATCCACAAAAAGCCAGAAGTGAAGGTATGGTTCAAAAGGTAAACTCCAGCTTTGAGCGGTTAAAGCTCAGGCCCTGAGTTCAAGTCCCAGTAGGCACACACACACACACACACACACACACACACACACACACACACACACACACATTCAGGCCCTGAGTTCAAGTCCCAGTAGGCACACACACACACACACACACACACACACACACACACACACACACACACACACAGAGGATCCTAGCTATTCAGAAGGCTGAGATCTGAGGATCACGGTTTGAAGCCAGCCTGGGCAGGAAAGTCTGTGAGACTCCTGTCTCCAATTCACAGAGGGGGGAAAAGCCAGAAGTGGCTCTGTGGCCTGAGCAAAAGGAGCTCAGGGGAGTGTCCAGAATCTGAGTTCAAACCCCAGGACTAGAAAACAAGCAAACAAAGCTGGGGGTGGGGGTGGATTTTGTTGTAAACAAGTCTTTCTGGAGTCTGGAGTCTTGTGTTTCTCTGTTGGCAGATGTGTGGCTGTCTGATGAAGCAGGTGTCCACACAGGAGAGCGATGGAAGGCCAGGCTTTCCCCCTCCAGATCCCAGGGCAAACTTGGTCATCTTAAAGATGAAATCTCTTTCTGGGGCAAAGCTGGCCCACTCTGGAAGCTCTGGGTTCCATGATGCCGGGCATCTCAGCTGTGATGGAATTTAACTTCCAGTGGGCCCTCTACCTGTCCACCTTGACATCTGGGGGACAAAGAGGAATGACCCCCCTCCCCGCCAAGCACGCTGTTTATGATGGTTGTGAATCATGAATCAAGTGCCTCAGACTCAGGCCCCAGGGAGGCTTGTGGCCTCTTCCAGTGTCCCACGCCGCTCTGATGAGTTAAATCACTTCTTCAGAGAAGAGTCAACTCTCCAACTGTTTACCATTCTAAGCTGTGTACACAAACACTGGAGATGTAATAAGATCCCAACACTCTCATGCTTTCCTTACTCTTCTTACTATTTAATTTTCATTTTGCCTGTTCTCACGTCTGCTTTGGGGAAATGAATTTTAGAAGGGTATTTTTGTTTTGTGGGGTTTTTTGTTTTGTTTTGTCAGTTGCGAGGCTTGAACTCAGGGCCGGGGCACTCTCCCTGAGCGTCTTTGTGCTCAAGATTAGTGCTCTACCACTTGAGCCACAGTGCGCTGGCTTTGAACCGTGATCCTCAGATCTTAGCCTCCTAAGTAGCTAGGATTACAGGCATGAGCCACCAGCACCCAGCTTTAGAATGGCATTTTTGCCCAATCCAAATTCTTTCCGCTTTACTTGGAAAGACATTCCATTGATAAGTTCATTTAGAGAGAATGATATCTTTTTGTTGTTGTTTGGGGCTGGTGCTGGGGCTTGATTGGACCTCTCGCATTCCCCTGGCTTTGGCGCTCAAGGCTGGTACTCTATCACTTGAGCTATACTTCTGGCTTTTTAGTGGTTAATTGGAGATAAGAGTCTTGAAGGTTTTACTGCTTTGAACTATGATCCTCAGATCTCAGCTGGGATTCCAAACCGACCAGAGCCACCAGGGCCTAACTTGTCTACTTTTTAAATTAAATTTATAATCAAATTTGCCTGTCCCAAATTCATTCGGATTTACGACAGAAACCCATTCAGTTGATAAAAATTAATTTAGCAAGAAGTGATATCTTTTAATAAAGTTTTCTTCTCTGGAAATGTGATATATTTGTCTTTCTATTTAAATAGTATTTTATGTTTCCCAGTGGTATTTTGCCATTTTCTTTATACAGATTATGCACGCTTTGTGTTATATGTATTTGCAGTTTACATGTAATTGTGCTTTTTATTAAAATAAGTTGAATGAGAGGATGCTGTATTTTTTAATTGGTTAGTATTAGCTTGGGAAAAAAACAATTTTGTGTACTTATTTTAGAACAGTTGCAATAAATTCTCATAGCTGTCAGGCCACTTCTATTAGCTCTGCTGTGCAGATGAGCAAAACAGCTGTACACGGAAATAACCGTATCTCTGTCTTCCCAATAGCTATCCTTCTTGTTTATATTATATCTATCCTTCTTGCCTATTATTATTATTACTTATCATTATCTTATTTATTATTATCTTATGTTATTTTTACATTACTATTATCCTATATTATAACCTTCTTATTTTTTCATCCAAGACTGGGTCTCTACCTCTTGGGCTTCACAGCTCCACTTCTGGATTTTGGGTGGTTAACTGGAGACAAGAGTCTCAAAGATTTTCCTGCTCATGCTGGTTTTGAACCATGAGCCTCAGATCTCAGCCCCCCAAGTGGCTAGGATGACAAGTACAAGCCACTGGTGGCTGGCTCTGATGGATTTTTGTGGTTTTGTTTTGTTTAACATAACAACTATTGACTTTTAACAGATAGCCTCAAACTCATAATCCTCCGGCCTCAGCCTCCCAAGTGGCTGGAGTTACAAGTGTGTGCTAATACTCCTGTCTTCGTTCTTCGAGAGTACCCTTGGGATCACTCCTCAGGGCCAGGGGCGGCCCATAGCCCCCCAGTCTGACAACCCTGACAGTCGAGGCTGTGAACCTCTGGAGAATTCTCAACAGGAGACATCAACTTGGAGAAATCACTATGAATTTCATTTTGCACATGCTCAGTTGGAAACAAACTGGTTCCAGCCAGGAAATGCTTTGAGTTCTGCCCTTCATCCTCAGCAGTGGAACTCTCCAGGAGGGATTTCAGAGCCAGCTGACGCCCGCTTGCTGCCTCCTCCTCCCCAGCAGCAGCCCTGTCCATCCGCATCCTAAGACCTCCACCAGGGATTAAGTGTGGTATCACCGTATCTCTCATACACTCCAAATTGAAGGAATTTCTAGCATAAGGAACAATAAAAAGGAGCGTTGGGGATGGTAGTACACGCCTGTAATCCCAGCATGTGGAGGCTAAGGCAGGGCGGTTGGGAGTTCAAGGCTGTCTCAGCCAACAGAATACACCCACAAGCTATTAGTATGTTCCAGGTTAAATCATAATCCAGGGGCCCTAGCCACAGGCAAGGGTGGACGGCACCACGGAGCACAAGGCACCTGTGCTTCCCAGAACTTGGGCCCCCCTGTGTACCTCAAGGCTTCCATTGCTCCCCCAAACCTCACGGTGTTTTCACACACTCCAAGCCCATGAGTCAGAAGAGAGGGTCAAGAGTGACCGGAATTGTGTGCAGAAGTTCAGAGAGGTTGCGTAGCCCACTTAACTGCACACAGCTCATTCGTGATGACCTCTGCTCTGCCGGTGGCTTCTCCTCCTGGGGCTGCAGCCATCAGACATCCTGCCAGCTCAGCCGGTGGGGGAAGGGGACTCCCCTGAGAGCAGCAGACAGTGGACAGCTGGGAAGGAAGGCCACATTCAGAAGCCTCCAGAGCCTGGGCTCTGCCCTCCCTCCTTCCCTCCCTCCCTCCACCCTTCCTTCCTTCCTTCCCTTCCTCCTTCCCTCCCTCCCCTCCTTTCTTTGTTTCTATCCTCCCCTCCCTCCCTGCCTCCTTCCCTCACACCTTTCTTCCTACCTGCTTTCCTTCCTCCCTCCCTTCCTGCGCTCCTTCCTTCCTTCCTTTCTTTATGACAAGACCAGGACTTGAACTCAGTACCTGAAGCTTGTTCAGTGGCTGGTGCTCTGGCCACTGAGCCAGGCTTCCAGCCCTGGAAGAAGGAAGTTTACAAAAGGACAACTGGCACTTGTCTGTCCCTTGTCCTCTCATCCCTTATCGCTTAGTCAATGCCAATTGGTTTGATTTTGTTCTAGCTGAAGCAGATGTTCATGGCATCCCTGGTTTAGGTATTTCCGGGGATGCGTTTGGCATCTCAATGGAATTGTTGGGGAAATGGACAGCGGAGCTAATGCTGGAACCAGAGCTGGGTGGATGGCATGAACAAGTTATTTTAGAGCAAAACCACAGCATAATAGAGAAGGATGTAGATGGCTAAACTGGAGGGAGGAGGAATGGAGAAGTGAGGGAAGGGGAGGAAGGGGAGGGGGAGAGTGGGAGGGGAGGGAGGAGGGGAGGAATGGAGGAAGGAGGAGGAGGAGGAGGAGGAGGAGGAGGAAGAGGAGGAGGAGGAGATGGTTTGACATTTCTTAGCAGCATGGTGGTGGGGGTGGGGGGATCAGACTGTCCCCACTAGAAAACCAGGAGATCCCAGATACCAGCTGAGCTCATCTGTCTCTGAGCCCATCCCCGAATCTGGGATGATGGTAGCAGCCTCATACTTCATCACACTCAATCACACTTCATCATATGATGCAGGCTGTGTCTTGTGTTCAGATAGACTCTGCAGACCAGAGGCGAAGGAGAACTGTCTTTAAGACACAAATGACCTCTTTTCTTCCTATTTGTCATCCACAACCCACACGTCACTCCAGGAGATCCAGCAAGACCTGCAAGCTATGTTAATAACACTCTGAGCTAGGTATTAATCCGCGCGTGTGCAGTAAATCCTAATCTGCAAAGCATTTCACTCAATCACTCTATCTCACTCCATCCCTCCAGGCCAGGGATTCTGAGTTGACACGCTCAGTACAGGACACAGCTGAGGAACATTAAAAACAATCCTAGCCAGATTCTGACATGGGGACTCTGAGAATCTATCTGTCATCCCAGCTACTCAGGAGGCTGAGATCCGAGGACCAAGTTTCGAAGCCAGCTGGGGCAGGAAAGTCTATAAGACTCATCTCCAATTAGCCAGTCAAAAATTGGAAGTGGCACTGTGACTCAAAGTGATAGAGCACTAGCCTTGAGCAAAAAAATCTCAGGGACAGCACTCAGGCCCTGAGTTCAAGCCCCAACAAAAAAATAATAATAATTGTAATTATAATAAAATAATCTTGATCAAAAGGTGTAACTCTAGGTTCCATCTTTAGGTTGCGAATGCCATCCTTAGAGCTCAGAAAACTGGATTTTATGAGTTCTGCTGATAGAGTTCATGTTTACTGCGCTTTAAGTTATCTGCTAAGTGGATGGATGTGCCAGCCTAGCGTGTGTGAAGAAAACTGTCTTTTCTATCAACACGCGTGCCTTTGCGATCAATGCATGTTGTTTAAAAGTTCCTGCTTTGGCCAGGTGGTTTGGCTCTAGTTCAGGGAAAGAGGAACTGCTGTGGGATAAGGAAGGATTTTTGAAACATTGGGTTGTGTCTTAAACTGCTTTCTCTTCAAGATGGAATTCAGATTCACCTCAGACCACTCAAGAAATAGCAGGGGGGACAGGAGTGTTCTGGGGTTACTTGTGGATTGTTCATCTTATTTCAAAGTCACCTTATATAAATACATTTCACTCTGTTCCAATCAGCCAATCAGAAGCAGATTGTGAATCTGAGCTCAGCCAATGGGAGCAGAGGGCAGGGCCTGCTGGGCTAGGGATAAAAAGGAGAGCAGCCTGGCCAGTAGGTGTGTTTGCTGGCCAGACTTTTGGCTGATGGTGCCCCCTTCTGGCTTGCTCAGACAGTTCTTTATTTTCATGTCTATCCTGTGACTCCAGTGGTTCTTGGAGAGCATGTTTATAACAAGTGTTTCTCCTGGACTTCTCTGCTCTCACTGATGGAAGTTTGCATGCTCCATTTTCCAGGGAGTGGCAGGGGGTCAGACCTTCCTGCTAGAAGCCGAGGAGGAAGAATCCATGTTCTGCACGCAGCCAGACACCATCCTGTGCCCAAGTCAGAAGCGGTGGAGAAGCCACAAGCTGCGGCCTTGGTAACTATACTAACACACCACATCGAGACGGCAACAGTGGCTCTCGCCACTCTCAGGAGGCTGAGATCTGAGGATTGCAGTTCAAAGCCTGAACTTACCTCCAACGAACCACCAAAAAGCCAGAAGTGACTCTGTGGCTCAGAGTGGTAGAGCGCTAGCTTTGGGCATAAAAGCTCAGGGACAATGGCTGAGCCTGGAGTTCAAGCCCCATTATTAACACAAACAACCAAGAAAAACAAAAACATAAAACACCAAAACAACCAAATCCCACAGAGTGTCCTAAGTTAGATTTCTAATGATGTGATATACTAAGTGTCTTTATTGCACAGGGTGTTAGGAGTCAAGTTTTCTGTCACCTACTAAGAAGCCTCCCCCCCTCCCCCCAGCTAGACACCATCTCAGCAGACAAAGCCAGTGAGCAAAGCAACTTAGCTACCCCATACTGGAGCTCTGCCCTGCCCAGAACGCTGCTAAGTGATTTGCTTCAATGATCTCAGTGGTTCCCGCAGCCTGCTTAGCCAGTGGCTCACACCTGTAATCCTAGCACCTCAAGAGGCTGAGATTTGAGAAAAGCAAAAAACAATGACCCTGGCAGAGTGAGGATCTGAATCCCACAGACCAGACTCCACTCACAGTAGTGGTGAGCGCATGTTAACCACTGCACCTAGCCACACTGCGGTCTGTTGTAGCCCACAGATGTTTGCACAGTTCTAGAAGAAACAGAGGGCTGAATTCAGCATGCATATTCTAGGATGGCTTGGAGGCACAGTCCTATCCCATTCCTGAACCAAGGGAGAAAATGCCAGACACCCTTTGGGGAAACATTGGTGGATCTGTCAGCTGGGGACTGGGGGGGGGTACAAGCCAGTCCTGGAGAGCCAGGGTCTCTGGGTGACCTTCTCCTGCTGAGAGAATGTCGGTAATCCCCACCCAAACCCAGATCCATATATACAGTTCAGACTTACAGATGTGAGTACAGATCCATATACATATACACAGATCCAGATCCATATATACAGTTCAAACTTACAGATGTGAGTACAAAAGAATGGAAAACTCAGTTGGTAACTAAGCATACCACAGTCTCCTAAGGGGCTTGCGCATGCTGTCAAGCAGATTGACTATTTTTAAAACTAATGTATTTATTCTGTGAGGACTGACTGATGGATTGTGGTACCAGGGCTTGAACTCAGGACTTGAGAGCTATCCCCAAACTTAAAAAAAAAATCAAGTCTAGCACTCTATTCTGGTTAATTAGAGATTAAAAATCTCACTGACTTTTCTGTCTGGGTTGGCTTTGAATCAGGATCCTCAGATCTCAGCCTCCTGAATAGCTAGCTTAAGCAAAGTGTATGAGAAAACTCCTATCTTCACATCCCATATCAGCACAAAAACAAATCAAAGCAAACAAAAACAGTAGCTATATCTTCTCATCTATAGTTCTCAGGCATTTATATTGTGTGTGTGTGTGTGTGTGTGTGCGCACGCGCGTGCGTACACACCAGTGCTAGGGCTTGAACTCAGGGCCTGGGTGCTGACTCAGCTTTTTCTACTTAAGGCTAATGCTCTACCACTTGAGCCACAGCTCTACATCCAGCTTTTTGCTAGTCAGTTGTAGACAAAAGTCTCACAGTTGGCCAGGTGCTGGTGGCTCACTCCTGTAATCCTAACTACTCAGGAGGCTGAGATCTGAGGTTCACAATTCAATGAATCACCAGAAAACGGCAAGTATAACTGTCGCTCAAGTGGTAGAGCACTAGCCTTCAGCAAAAGAGGCTGAGTTCAAGCCCCGTGACTGATCACCCCCCCCCCAAAAAAAAAGAGCCTCACAGTCTTTTCCTGCCCAGCCTGGCTTTAAACCAGCATCCTCAGATCTCAGCTTCCTTCGTAGCTAGAATTACAGGTGTGATCCATCAGCACCAGTTTGCTCCTGCCTCTTGTGGAGCTCTTTTATCCAGTCGCAGGGTGCAGGGACCACAGAAAAAAGCAATCCAGTAACACTCCACACTCAGGTAGACAAACATCGTGTGTTTTCTCCCATATGTGGAAGCTAGATCGAAAATATAACTGGACATGATAAATTACGTAGGCCTCTTGGTATTCACACACAGTGAGATCAAAAGAAGCTCTTAGAGGAGGAATCCCAAGGCATACTGCCTCGGAACATTTAAAATACTATTTATTGAAACAAATTCCAGGAAATGGAAATACAGGGGGAGTTTTTTGGTGGTGGTGATGGTATTTGTTTTGGCTTTGAGGTTTTGGGTTTGTTGCCTTTTGCGGGGGTGAGGAGAGGTTGCAGAAACAGAGGGAGAGGGGTAAACAAATACAGTCATGATGTTTGGAAGATACGATGTGGGAAATGAACTACATCATTTATGGATAGAGATAGGAGGGGGAAACTGGAGGAAAGTGAAGGAAGAGAAGACATTGTCCGAAGAAAAGAAGGAAGGGAGGGAGGGAGAGAAGGAGGGAGAGAGGGAAAGAGGAAGAGAGGGAGGGGGGAGAGAGAAAGAGAGAGAAAAAAGAAGAGAAGGAAGGGAGGGAGGGAGAGAAGGAGGGAGAGAGGGAAGAGGAAGAGAGGGAGAGAGGGGGAGAGAGAGAAAGAGAAAAAAAGAAGAGAAGGAAGGGAGGGAGGGAGAGAAGGAGGGAAAGAGGAAGAGAGGGGAAGAGAGAGAAAAAAAAGAAAAGACGGAAGGAAGGAAGGGAGGAAGGAAGGAAGGAAGGAAGGAAGGAAGGAAGGAAGGAAGGAAGGAAGGAAGGAAGGAAGGAAGGAAGGAAGGAAGGAAAGAAAGAAAAAAATATAAGCCAGGTGCCAGTGGCACACACCTGTCACCCTAATGACTCAGGATGCTTTGATCTGAGGACCGCAGTTCAAAACCAGCCAACCAGGAAAGCCCATGAGACTCTTCTCTCCAATGAACCACCAGAAAACCAGAAGTGGTGCCACTGTAGTTCAAAGTGGTATTGTGTTAGGCTTCAGCAGAAGAGCTCAGGGACAGCGCCTGGCCCCTGAGTTCAAGCCCCATGACCAACAGAAAAAAAAAAGTGCTCATGACCTGACTTATGAATGGCAACCCCCTCTGTACACCTGAATAAGAGCATTAAAATTATAATACATGCACACTGTAAGGAAGTCTAAACAAAGCAGTCCTTCAATCTAGATCTCAAACTCCAACAATTCCTGCTGTCTCTCCAAAAAGCTGTGTGCCTTCAATGAAGCCTACACACCAGGCATTGCTTGGTACCCCAGAGTCTGGGCTCCTGGTCCCCCTGCCTTCCTGGGGAAGCTGGGGGCTGGCTGCCCATGTCTGTGCCATGACCCAGGTCAGAGCGCTCTCCTGCAAATCCACCCAACTTCTTTCCCATAAGCAAGCACAAAACCACTGCCGGAACCACAGAGAATATCTGGCCAAAGTGAAAGGATGACCCAGAAGAGCTAAATATAGTTCAGAAGTGCAATTTCTTCCACCGAGAATTCTCCACAGAGAATTATTTTTTTTAACTCTTGGAGTAAAATGGATGACTATAGGCTTCATTCATGAACAGATTATTGTTATTATTTTTTTTACACCATCCCAGCCTATTTTAAACGCTCTTTGTCAGCCACAGGGTTAGAGAAAGGTAGGCTGACTAGAAAATTAGCATTAGCCTTGCCTTGCAAATTGCAGGTTTAAATAGTTCTTGTCACAGACACAGAAATAGCCGAAGAGAATCAAATTAAGGAATTGCAGCCATTAAAAAGATTCAAAAGACCTTTTCTGTACAGCTACTTGAAGATAAAAAAAAAAATAATAAGTGACAAAAAGAAAGTTTAAAGGAAAGGCCAGGAGGCAGTGGCCCACACCTGTTATCCTAACTACTTAGGAGGCTGAGGATCAGAGTTCAAGGCCAACCCAGGCAGGAAAGTTCATGAGACCTTTATCTCCAATTAGTCACCAAAAAGCCAGAAGTGGAGCTGTGGCTCAAGTAGTAAAGTCTAGCCTTGAGTAAAAAAGCTCAGGGACAGTTCTCAGGCCCTGAATTCAAGTCCAAGATGAGAAAAAAATTTAAAAAATCAATCAAAATTAAAAGAAAGCAAAGAAAGAAATGGCAATTCCTAACATGTAGATATGAGATGATGGCTCATGAAAGGTTCCTATTTGTGTTATCCACTGAGGGCTTCACAAACGATACACAGAGGGGAAACTGAGGCCCCGAGTAGTTCCCTAATGAGACCACATTTTTTTAGGCCCAGAGTCCAGGTGTCCCACATCAGGTCTGGTGACTCACCCCATATGCCAAATAACAAGACATGGTGGAGGCAGGGAAGAGGAGACAGATTCCACAGCCTCCACGGGAGACAGAATCTAAGGACATCTTCAGCATCTCAGGGGGGTGGACCGTGGCCTCAGGTTGCATAGGGAGAATGGGGACGGGGTGAGAAAGATCCTCAGAGTGACCCCGGTCTTGGGTGGCAGGGGAGGCCTGGGGGACCAAGCGCACCCTTGTCTCTGGAGGAATTCTGCAGACATTGTCACTGTCACAGGGGCACAGTGGGCCCCCCCCCATCTCCTGCATGTGGATCTGTGGGCTACAGGTCATCAGAATCCAGGCTCACACCTGTCATCCCAGCTACTCAGGAGGCTGAGATCTGAAAGATCACAGTTCAAAGCCAGCCCGGGCAGGAAAGTCCCTGAGACTCTTACCTCCAATGAACCACCGAAGATATCAGAGGTGGAACTGTGTGGCTCAAGTGGTAGAGTATCAACCTCAGGCAAATAAAATAAAATAAAGCAAAAAAAAAAAAAAAAAAAGCTAAGAGACAGCACCCAGACCCTGAATAAATGAATGACTGCTGTAAGAAAAAAATCAAGAACCTTTCTCCATTGGTAGCCGCATCTTGGCACCCAAAAGAGACAGGATGTACACTGGGCCCGTGAATGGTAAAAAAGGAACTTTCCCATTCCCATTTTACTACAGCAAGGGTCAGGCTTGAGTGCGAGGTGAAATCAAAGTGCCCAGGCTTCAGTAACAGTGACGCTTGAAGCTGCAAGTGCTGTTTGCAAACTTCCCTGCCCGCTGTGCAGTTTGTAAGGAAACCCTGGCATACCAACAGCAGGGTGACTCAGGCTCTCCAGAGAGAAACACTGGCACAGCCAACACGAGAGAATGGTAGGTAGGCGTGCTACAAAAACACGGGCTGCCTTTTTTTTTTCCTTTTGACAGTCTGTGAGGAAAAGAATCCTTTCCAATAGAGGCCTACTTTCTTTTTTTTTTTCTTTTTTCTTTTATGTTGGCCAGTCCCAGGGCTTGAACTCAGAGCCTGGGCGCTGTCCCTGAGCTTCTTTTGCTCAAGGCTAGCACTCTACCACTTGAGCCACAGCACCACTTCCAGCTTTTTCTGTTTATGTGGTACTGAGGAATCGAACCCAGGGCTTTGTACATGCTAGGCAAGCATGCTACTGCTAAGCCACATTCCCACCTCACCTTTTCTTTCTTATGGCATTGAATTGTTTATTCTTGGAGCCAATACAGGGGGCTTGAACTCAAGGTGTGGGATTCATCCCTGAACTTTTTTTTTCCACCCAAGGCTGGCACTCAACCACTTGAGTAATGCCTCCACTTCCAGCTTTTTGGTGGTTCATTGGAGTTAGAGTCTCATGGACTTCTCTGCCCCAGGCTGGCCTCAAACTTGCAGTCCTCAAATTTCAGCCTCCTGAGTAGCTAGGGTGAGAGGCTTAAGCCACGGATACCTGGCTTCAAATATGACTTTTTGAATGAGTTTTGCTACACATTTGAAGCAGCTCAAAATATCACTTAGGAATTCTCTCAAAAATATAAACCAACATTATTCTTTCTTTCTTCCTTCCCTCCTCCCTTTCTTTCTTTCTTCCCTTCCTTCCTTCCTTCCTTCTTTTCTTTTCTTTCTTTCTTTTCTTTCTTTCTTTCTTTCTTTCTTTCTTTCTTTCTTTCTTTCTTTCTTTCTTTCTTTCTTTCTTTCTTTCTTTCTTTCTTTTCTTTCTTTTGTGCCAATCCTGGGATTTGAACTCAAGGCCTGGGCACCATCTTTGAGCTTTCTGGCTCACGGCTGGCACTCTACCACTTGAACAACACCTCTACTTCCAACATTTTTTTGGTGATTAATTGGAGATAAGTGTCTCACAAACTTTCCTCCACAAGCTGGCTTCTAACCTTGGTCCTCAGATCCCAGCCTTCTGAGTAGCTGGGATTATAGGTGTGAGCACCAGTGCCCTGCTTAGTTATTGATGTAGTGACAGGATGCAGTTGCCTGTGACCACCTTCACACAGATTCATTTTCTGGAATCCAGGCTGAGCAGTACCAATTGTTTCCAATTCTGATAATGACAGACTTGATCATCTGAATCCACCATTTCAAATTTTGAGGCAAAATTTTAAAAAGTTTCTCAGAATCTAAATAGTGATTGAGTTATAGCTAAGAATTAGCTTAGCATGTGCCAGG
The DNA here is from genome assembly GCF_024711535.1 of Dipodomys merriami. NCBI lineage: Eukaryota > Metazoa > Chordata > Mammalia > Rodentia > Heteromyidae > Dipodomys > Dipodomys merriami. Next base: position 856,213 of record NW_027204826.1, read on the forward strand.
CTCTGGGTTCAATTCCTAGAACCAATAAACAACAAATCTAAGTTATATATATATATATATATATGTCTGAAGGAGTAATTTTAAAAATAGGTAGTCATTGAACTGAAATCTTGTGAGCAAACAAAAAACCCAGAGGAAGGAAGAAATAGCTTCAAAATTGAACAGCAGGAAAATAAAGACCCAAACTGAAGTTAGAAATCAAAAAAAGAAAAAGAAAGCCAGATGCCAGTGGCTCATGCCTGTCATGCTAGCTACTCAGGAGGCTGAGATCTGAAGATCGTGGTACAAAGCCAGCCCAGGCAGGAAAGTCTGTGACTCTTACCTCCAATGAACCACCAAAAAAATGGAAGTGGCGCTGTGGCTCAGAGTAGTAGAGTGCTAGACTTGAGTGCAAAAGCTGAGACAGTGATCAGGCCCTGAATTCAAACCCCACAACTGACCAAAAGAAAAAAAAGGAAAAAAATCTATCACTATAGAAAAAGGCTGATCTGAAAGGAACTGGACTGAGTTTGGCTTTGTGTGGAAGAGGAGCTCTGGGTCTTCACCAACTCCAGGCTTAGATGAAGATGATACTCGGCAATGTCCCTGGGCAAACACAGTTCTATTTAGAGGCTTCAAATCATAGCTCCAAATAATTTTTCAAACACAAAATGTTTCTAATGAACTAAACAAGACCACATGAGGAAAAACCCAGCTGAGAAAAAAAAAAAGCAAGACAAAGTGTTTCACCATTATATAAATCCTGGAACTAACATTGTGTTACAATGTTCAAAGAAAAACATAACCTTTACTAAAAAGTAAGAAGTAGAAACTAGAAAAATAAGAAAGAAAACCATGAAAGGAACAGAGAAGGTTTTTTTTATGTTTGTTTGTTTGTTTGTTGGTCGTGGGGCCTGAATTCTAGGCCTGGGCACTGACCCTGAGCTCTTCAGCTTAAGGCTAGCGCTCTACCACTTGAGCAACAGTGCCACTTCCAGCTTTTTCTGCTTATGTGGTGCTGAGGAATAGAACCCAGGGCCCCATGTATGCAAGGCAAGCACTCTACCACTGAGCCACCTTCCTAGCTCCCAGAGAGGATGTTTTAAATGACACAAACATAGCTAGGCGCTACTGGTGGACCTGTATAATCCAAAGCAACTCAGGAGGCTGAGATCTGAGGAACGGGGTTCAAAACCAGCCTGGGCAGGAAACTCTGTGAGACTCTTATCTCCAGTGAATCATCAAAAAAGTTGGAAATGAATCTGTGGCTCAAGTGGTACAGCACTAGCCTTGAGTAAAAAAGCTCAGGGACAGCACCCAGGCCCTGAGTTCAAACCCCAGGACTAGCACAAAAATAAAACAAAAACCATTAGTAACATAGGCCAAACCCTTGAAAAATTAAGACTATGTCAAAATGCAGAACTACAATTTAGCCAAACATACTCTCTCTCTCTCTCTCTCTCTCTCTCTCTCTCTCTCTCTCTCTCTCACACACACACACACACACACACACACACACACACACACACACACACACACACACACACACACACACACACACACATACACACATACCCCAGCACTTTATAGAATGAAAAAGTAAGCCAAAAAACAGAACCATCTCCCATGGAGAAAAACATATTTGATAAGGGATTAACTCTGAAACAGAGAAAGAATATTCTTGTAAATTAACAGGAATATTACTTCTGTGGGACTATAAATCGGCACAGGCATTTTGTATAAGATTCTTTAAATTGTTTAGCGAAGTTAGAGACATCCATTCCCTAGATAATGACAAGTACCTGTGTTCCTGAACTCATACCAAATGTGCACTAAAGAAGCTTTCCTAACAGCCCCAAATCAGAAATAACCGAAATGTCGATCCAACAGGAAAGAGGAATTGTCCCTTAGTGTCTTTTCACAATGGAATACTATGCAGTGATTACACGGAGGGAATCCTTAAAACATAACCCTGAGCAAAAGAAGGTGGCAAACATTCTCTTGTGCTTAGAAAAGCTTAAAAAATAGCCAGGCATGCCGAGCGCTGGCTGGCACACCTGTAATCCTAGCTCTTCAGGAGCTGAAATCTGAGGATTATGGTTCAAAGCCAGCCTGGGCCGGAAAGTCTGTGAAACTCTTATCTCCAACAAACTACTCAGAAATGTCAGGACATGGTGCTATGCTCAAGTGATAGAGAGCCAGCCTTGGGGGAAGGTGGGGGAGGCGAGCTCAGGCCCTGAGTTCAATCCCCAGGACCAGCAGCAAAAGTAACTAAAATAAAACAGATTATAGAGTGAAACACTTATGGCTCATGCCTATAATCCTAGCTCCTCTGAGATCTGAAGATCACAGTTAGAAGCCAACCCTGGGCAGACAAATCTGAGAGACTCTTATCTCCCATTAACCAGCACAAAATGGAAGTGAAGGTATGGCTCAAGTGGTAGAGAGAAAAAAAAAAAACAAGCAAGAGTCCAAGGGCTTGAGTTCAAACACCAACACCATCATACTGCGCACGCACGCACATGCATGCACGCACACATACACACATGCATGCATGCATACACACACAGTAGTCATCATCACAGAAGGGAACATGGGATATGGGAGGGGTAAAAACTCCCCAGTGGGTTTGGGCCTGCTGCTGGCCCTGCTACATTTCTTTACCTCTGAGGTAACAAAATAGATTTTAACTTTACAGTTGTTGAACCGTACACTTTTGAGGATGATGAACTCTGACCTGCCAGCCAAGGCCTAGAACTTCCAGGACAACTCACCAAAGGCCTGCCCACCCCCTCACCCCTGTTCCAGGCTTGAAATACTCTTTTATTTGGGTCAGTTATGAGGCTTGAATTCAGGGCCTGGCCACTGTCCCTGAGCTCTTCAGCTCAAGCCTGGTGCTCTACCACTTGAGCCACAGCACCACTTCCAGTTTCCTGGTGATTCATTGGAGATAAGAGTCTCATGGACTTTTCTGCCTGGGCTGGCTTCGAACCCCAATCCTCAGATCTCAGCCTCCTGAGTAGCTGGGGTTACAGGCGTAAGCCACCAACACCCAGCTGTGGTTCATGTGGGGGCTGAAGTTCATACGGAACTCATGGTTTCTGATCCTAGAAAGTCGTGTGGGGCACCCGTCCTGCGGCTGCACAGGGAGGAGGAGGCCCAGAGCCGGTTTCCCTTCCTCAAGGCCGCCCTTGGCTCTGACTCAGAACCTATTTGAATATGGTTGCTTTGCCCAGGAACCAGAAAATGCCTCTAGAATTCTGTGGGAGCCATGTTCCCTGATGCGCATGTGCACACTCACGCACACACACGCACATGATCACCCTGGAAAACTCAATGGTGGCCTCTGCAGCCCTAGGACACAGTTTTCCCTGCCACTGCCCTTCGCCCAGCAGCCCGCAGAGACCAGTGAGGTTGACGCTCTGCAGCAGACAGCGCCTGCCAGTGTCAGTGCAGTCTTTGTCCTTGGAGAATTTCCAGAGAAGTTATTACTTTATTCCTGGAATAGGACTGGGAACAAGGTGATCTCTGTTGTGTGGTTTGGTTTGGCTATTTCCTTTAAGATAATAAGAAGATGTTGCCTGTTTGAGGGAAGGGCTGGTGGCCTTAAACACAGTTTGCTCACCCGTGACTCTGCTGTCTCCGTGTTGATGCCCACGTTGACTCCAACAGAGGACAATCAGATCGAGGGGACACAGATACAAAGATGGGGGGAAGACAAGGGAGGCATTCAGGACCCAGCAAAAGCATCTTTTAAGTTCCCTCTCATGAAAAACTCCTAACTGTTAAATCCCAGATCATCTCCTCTAGAAGGAAAGGCTCCGCAGCGAAGGCCCTGGGTAGTTAGTTGCTTTGCCCACGGTGCCAATGATGTACAGAGGAGGAAGCCGAGGCTTGGGCAGCCAGGGTGATGGTCAGCCTGTGGCTACAGTGCAGCCCTCCACAACCACACACTGCCCTGCACCGTCCATTTCCTGAAGAGGGCGTGGGGACAGGAAGGACCAATCAGAGCACAGCCCACAGACCAAGGGTGCAGTCACCCCGAAGAGCTTCCTGAGCCAGGGATGCAGGGTCTCTTGTATTCTAGAAGGAGCTTCTGTGAGGTTCCAGGCTGCTGTCTCCCAGCCTCAGCCCCCTGGGGCAAGGGAAGTGAGCTCACTGGCATACATTCTTGTTTTGGGCCAAATAAACAGGATCTGTCATTTGCTGGCCGTGCAAATGTTCTGTGTGGACATTTGCACGGCCGGCAAATGACAAATCCCTTTTCCTGCAGGCGCCAAGTGACTCACACCTGTCATCCTAGCTACTCAGGAGGCTGAGATCTGAGAATCACAGTTCAAAGCCAGCCTGGGCAGGAAAGTCTGTGAGACTCTTATCTCCAATGAACCACCTGGAAGTGGCACTGTGGCTCAGTAGAAGAGCACTAGCCTTGAGTGAAAGAGCTCAGGGATAGCACCCAGGCCCTGAGTTCAAGCCCTATAACCAGCAGGAGTGCACGCACACGCACATGCATGTGACCACACACATACACACACACACACACATACACACACACACAAATTGTGTATCTTCTACAAACTAGAAGCTGCTAACATTCATCAGTTCTGCTAAGTGTACATCTCATGACGGTGCTGAAGTGAGAAAAAGGTGGAATGCAGGCATCTGTCTTAGCTTCTGTCTGTTGTGGGTTTTCTTCTGGAAACCCCCCCCCCATTAGCTCCAGGCTGCCAAGGTTTCTCCTGAGCCTCAGCCCTGTGGCTGCCAGGGGCATGCTGCTCCCTGGTGGTGGGCTTGGCCCTGCAAAGCAATCAACCAATCTCAAGCATCCACTGCTTGAAGATTTTGCGAGGCCAGGCACTGGAGACTCACGCCTATCCTTCCAGCTGCTCAAGACGCTGAGATCTGAGGATCCAAGTTCAAAGCCAGCCCTGGAAGAAAAAAAATCCCTGAGATGTATCTCCAATGAACCAGCAAAAAGCTAGCGGCAGAAGTGTGGCTCAAGTAGAAGGGCAAAAAAATACATAAAAACATAAAAGAAAGCCAAGGGCCTGAGTCAAAGAAAAGGAAAAAAAATCAAGCCCCTTGACCAGCCAGGGCACAGGGAACATAAGTAGTTTGAAAAAACATCAAGAGATTCGAATGAACAAGTTGAAGCTATCGCCAAAGGATGAAGGAGCATTTCCCTCCACTTCCCAGACTCAACACAAAGCCACAGGTTCCTGAGATCCGTGTGGGAAGAGCATTTCAGGGTGTCTCACAAGAGAGAGGAGAGAGAGAGAGAGAGAGTCTCAGACAGGCACCAGTGGCTTGTGCCTGTAATCCTAGCTACTCAGGAGGTTAAGATCTGATGGGCTGGGAAGGTGGCTCAGTGATAGAGCGCTTGCCTTGCATGCATGAGGCCCTGGGTTCGATTCCTCAGCACCACATAAGCAAAAGAAAAAAAATGCTGGAAGTGGCACTGTGGCTCAAATGGTAGAGCGCTAGCCTTGAGCTGAAGAGCTGAGGGACAGCGCCCAGGCCCAGAGTTCAGGCCTCATGACTGGACTCAAAAAAAAAAGTTTGAAGCCAGCCTGGGAAGGAAAATGCATGAGACTCTATCTCCAAAAAACTAGTCAGAAAAAGCTGGAAGTGGTGCTGTGGCTCAAGTGGCAGAGTGCTAGCCTTGAGCAAAAGAGCTCAGGGACAGTGTCCAGACCCTGAGTTCAAGCCCCAAGATTGGCGTGCGTGTGCGCGCGTGCATGCACGCACACACACACACATACACACACACACACACACACAACTTTTAATATTAAGGACGACCCTCAACAACAAACAAACAAACAAAAACGGGCTGGGAAGGTGGCTCGGTGGTAGAGTGCTTGCATGAGGCCCTGGGGTCAATTCCTCAGCACCACATAAATAGAAAGAAAAAAAAAAGGATGTCACTTTTGACTCTTTCTTTCTTTCTTTCTTTCTTACTTACTTACTTTCTTTCTTTCTTTCTTTTTTATTTCTTTTTTTTTTGATCAGTCAAGAGGCTTGAACTCTGGGCCTGGGCGCTGTCTCTCAGCTCTTTTTTTTCTTCCACTGCAAATATTTTAATCATTATTGTTGAGCATACATTTTGGAAATTTACTTCAAACTGCAACAAGTTTGATGTCCCTCAGCTCTTTTGCTCAAGGCTAGCACTCTACCACTTGAGCCACAGCACCACTTCCAGTTTTCTGATGGTTTATTGGAGATAAGAGTCTCACAGACTTTCCTGTTGGGGCTAGCTTTGAACCATGATCCTCAGATCTCAGCCTCCTGAGTAGCTAAGATTACAGATATGAGCCACCAGTGCCCTGCCACTTTTGACTTAGAAGAAATTCAAAGAATTGAATGACAATCTAGAGCATGATTTCTGCTATACCTACCAATTTCTTCTTCTTCTTCTTCTTCTTCTTCTTCTTCTTCTTCTTCTTCTTCTTCTTCTTCTTCTTCTTCTTCTTCTTCTTCTTCTTCTTCTTCTTTCTTCTTCTTCTTCTTCTTCTTCTTCTTCTTCTTCTTCTTCTTCTTTTGTCGGTGGGGCTTGAACTCTGGGCTTGGGGGCTGTCCCTGCGCTCTTCAGCTCAAGGCGAGTGCTCTACCGTTTGAGCCACAACACCACTTCCGGTTTTCTAGTGGTTTATTGGAGATAAAAGTCTCACAGACTTTCCTGCCCGTGCAGCTTTGAACCATGATCCTCAGATCTCCACCTCCTGAGTAGCTAGGATTACAGGTGTGAGCCACCGGCGCCCAGGTAATATACCTACCAATTTCTGAAAGCAAATTTTCTCAATATTTATACAATAGAAATAAAGATTAGAATTGAAGCTAAATCATGTCATATTTAAGCATCAAGTAAGGCTTACAAACAGAATAAAATTCTATGTTTTGTGGGATCTTTTCATTTTTTGTTTTTTGTGTCATTTCTGGGGCTTGAACTCAGAGCCTGGGTGCTGTCTGTCCCTGAGATTTTTCACTCAAGGCTAATGTTCTACCACTTGAGCCACTTCCTACTTTTTCGGAGTAGTTCAATGGAGATAAGAATCTTATAGACTTTGATGCCCAGGCTGGCTTTGAGCCATGATCCTCAAATCTCAGCCTCCTGAGTAGATAGGATTGCAAGCATGAGCTGCCAACACCTGTTTTTTTTTTCAATTTTTAACCACTTAGCTCATTAAGTTACATTTTTTAAAAAACACCTTATTCTGGGTGTGTGTGTGTGTGTGTGTGTGTGTGTGTGTGTGTGTGTGTGTGTGTGTGTGTGTACTGGGGCTTGAACTCAGGTCCTTTGCTCTGCTGCTTCTTTAGCCATGGCTAGTGCTCTACCACTTAAGCCACACCTCCACTCCCCACTTCTGACTGTGGTTAGTTGGCGATAAAAGCCTCTTAGATTTCCCAAAGCTAGCTTTGAACCAGGATCCTCAGATCTCAGCCTCCTCAGTAGCTGGGATTACAGGTGTGAGCCATCAGCCCCTGGATATATAATGGGCAATTCTATATTATTTTATTCATTTTTTTGTTTTACAAGCAATGTTTATTAGTGTTTCACTTGAATTCTTTTAATTTTTAAAACTGCTACAAGCAATGTATAACTCACATCCAGAAAAGATGTACGTAATAATCATTTCAGCTGGGTGGCAGTGGCTCCCACTTGTCTTAACTACTCAGGAGGCTGAGATCTGAGGATCACAGTTTGAAGCCAGCCCAAGCAGAATCAAGCCCCAGGACCAACACACACACACACACACACACACACACACACACACACACACAATTTCAATACTCACAAAGGGACAGGCACGTAAGGGCTGCACGAATGTGGAGAGCACCCCTCTTCCAGCCCACCCCCCCATACCGTGGGCAACTGTTTTAAAAAATTATGATCCAAAGCAGGACTGATCTGTTCATTGGAGACAGGAGTCTCACAGACTTTCCAGTCCAGGCTGGCTCTGAACTTGAACAATGGTCCATTTACAGACCAGCTAAAACAGGAAAGCTTTTGGAATGGCCAGAAACTTCCTTCTGTGAGCCCAGAGAGAACGGGGGGGGGGGGGGGGGGGGGAAGGAAGGTCTAAGAAAATATTCACATTTCATTGATTTCATCCAGGTGGGATTTGTCCAAAATTTTCAGCTGCCCCACAGATCCTGAAAAGTCATCTTCCATCAGGCTGGAAGGGTCCCACATGAGCCATGGCCGGCCCCATGGTAACCACACAGAGTATGATGTTGTGTGCTGTGGTATTGTGTGGTGCTGTGATTGCTCTGTACCCCATTGGTCTGCTGTCCCTCGCTGGGTGTGGTCGTGCACAGGGGAGGGACGTGGGTGAAGCGGGTGAATGACGCACAGTCAGAGGATGAGAAGTTCCCTTGCTGCCGGCTGCTCACATTCTACTGCATTTGTACCAATGCAGAACGATGGAGAAGCCAAAGATAATAACCCAAGAGGGAACTGAGGAGATTCAAGATGCCTCCAATGGAAGGTTCTGGGGGAAGTTCCCAGACCAGTGGTCCTCTCACTGAAAGTCCAGCCTTCATGGTCCCTCGTGAGGACATTTCTATGGATGAAAGGGAAGAGTGCCTGTAATGGTTCATCTGCACACCGTGGAAACAAACCACAGATATCATTGGACAGAAAGCGAAGAACAATTCCAAGCTTGTTTGCAGCTATGAAAAGAAAAACGAGCCGGGCATGGTGGCCATGCTTGTCATCCCAGCTACTCAGGAGGCTAAGATCTGAGCATGATGGTTCAAAATCACCCCAGGCAGGAAAGTCTGTGAGACTCCTATCTCCAATGAACTGCCAAAAAACCAGAAGTGGGTTGTGGCTTGAGTGGCAGAGTGCCAGGCTGGAGTGAAAGAGCTCAGTGACAGCACCCAGGCTCTGAGTTCAATCCCCAGTACCAGCACAAAACCAAAATAGAATAGTTGAGTGCCGGTGGCTCACGCCTGTCATCCTAGCTACTCAGGAGGCTGAGATCTGAGCACTGCATTTCAAAGCCAGCCTAGGGAAGGAAAATCGGTGAGACTCTTATCTACAGTGAACCAGCAAACAGCTGGAAGTAAAGCTGTGACTTAAGTGGTATAACACTAGCCTTGAGCTCAAAGAGGCTCAGGGAGAGCACTCAAGCCCTGAATTCCAACACCAGGATCAACCAATAAATAAATAAATAAAGTCTCAAAGGAATGACAGATTTTGGAACAATGAAGAGCAGTAGGGAGGGAAATCATAGAAACTAGACAAACATAAGATTGTACAATACATGTGGGCTGGGAAGGTGGCTCAGTGGTAGAGTGCTTGCCTTGCATGCATGAGGCCCTGGGTTCAATTCCTCAGCACCACATAAACAAAAAGAAAAAAGCCGGAAGTGGCACTGTGGCTCAAGTGGTAGAGTGCTAGCCTTGAGCTGAAGAGCTGAGGGACAGTGCCCAGGCCCAGAGTTCAGGCCCCATGACCAGACCCCCCAAAAAAAAGATTGTACATGTGTGTGTGTGTGTGTGTGTGTGTGTGTGTGTGTGTGTGTGTGTGTGTGTGTGTGTGTGTGCCCAGTCCTGGGTCTTGAACTCAGAGCCTGGGCACTATCCCTGAGCTTCTTTTGCTCAAGGTTAGTGTTCTACCACTTCTAGCTGTTGAATGGTTCATTGGAGAGAAGAGTCTTACAGGGAATTTTCTGCCTGGGCTGGCTTTGAACCATGTGAGCCACTGGCACCTGGCTCCTATTTGATCTTGACATCCTGGGATGTGCATTATCTTTTCTCTGTTTCTATGTGGCATGTGACAGGAAGGGTACAGGTCCTGACAAAGCCTGACACTGGTGGCTCCCGCCTGTCATCCCAGCTACTCAGGAGGCTGAGATCTGAGGATCACAGTTTGAAGCCAGCCCAGGAAGGAAAGTCTGTGAGATTCTTATCTCCAACTAACCACCAAAAACTGGAAGTGGTGCTGTGGCTCAAGTGGTAGAGCACTAGCCTTGAGCTGAAGAGCCCAGGTCCTGAGCCTCAACCAGCATAAAAGACAAAGACGAAGACTAAGACGAGACGGAGGAGGAAGAGGAGGAAGAGGAGGAGGAGGAAGAGGAGGAGGAGGAAGAGGAGGAGGAGGAGGAGGAGGAGGAGGAGGAGGAAGAGAAGGAGGAGGAAGAAGACGAAGAAGAGGAAGAAGAAGAGGAGGAGGAGGAAGAAGAGGAGGACGAAGAAGAAGAGGAGGAGGAGGAAGAGGAAGAAGAGGAGGAGGAGGAAGAGGAAGAAGAAGAGGAAGAAGAAGAAGAAGGAGGAGGAGGAGGAGGAGGAGGAGGAGGAGGAGGAGGAGGAGGAGGAGGAGGAGAAGGAGAAGGAGAAGGAGAAGGAGAAGGAGAAGGAGAAGAGGAGGAGGAGGAGAAAAAAAAGAAAAAAATTAAAAGGTTCTTGACATAGCCTGGACTCCCTTTGCCATAGGAAATCGTTCCTGGGAATTTTTTTTCTTTTTTTCTTGGACTCTTTGCTTCCTAGCAGGTTGCTTTTTGGGTTTTCTGTTTTTGTTTTTTTTGTTTGGTTGATTGGTTTTTGTTTTTGGTTTTGGTGCCAGTTCTGGGTTTTGAACTCAGGGCCTGGGTGCTGTCCCTGAGCTCTTTCCCTCAAAGCGAGCGCTCCACCATTTGAACTACAGCGCCACTTCCAGTCTTCTGGTGGCTCATTGGAGGTAAGAGTCTCATGGACTTTCCTGCCCAAGCTGGATTTGAACCACAATCCTCAGATCTCAGCCTCCTGAGTAGCTGGGATGACAGATGTGAGCCACTGGTGCCTTGGCTCTGGCAGCATTTTTGTATGGACTATGAACCTAGACTTGAGAGAGCAGATGTGTAGAAGATGTAAAGTTCTTGAAGAATTGCCGTGGGCCGTGGGGCCTGGGGAGAGTTCTGATCAGCTTCTTGCCTTTCTTTTGTTCTACCTCGACAAACTCACCATGAGCCAGTGAGGACACACTCCCAGCATTCTCCACTCACACTCCACCTGCTAGCTAGAAAAAATACAACAAAATGATGATGTACCCGCAATAATCTGTCGAACCCTTATCTATGCAATAAATGTGTGTGTGTATTTGTATGTATGCATGTTTATTTGTATCCCCAAATGGGATCATCCTATGGGCAGTATTTTATAACCTTCTGATTTCTCAGGAAAGTGTTTCCCCTATACAGTTGGTATAATTTTTATTTTAATGTGCTAAAACAGAGTTTTTCCTGCCGCAGTAAAATAATTTTGTTGCACTTTGGGGACTATTTTGGTTATTTTTCCTCCCATTAAGATTTCCAACCAGCTGTTATCGGTCTGTAAGAAAATATATTTTTTTGTATAGATTTTTAACCAGTCTCTCCTCATGGTGTTTTCATCAGTTCTAATAGATTTTTTTTACATTCATTTCTTTGGGCTCACCACAAATACAGATGATTTCATGTCCTTGAAAATTGGTTCATCTGTTTTATTTGCCTTTGGAGTCCTACATGCACAAAGAAAAGCTGGTTTCTAAAAGGAACATGGCTCATTAGAAAAATCTCTCCAGCTCTGATATACATGAAACAAATTCCCATTTCCCTCAGCCTGCCTCCTTCAGTTTGGGGCCCCAGGCCACTGGCTCAGCCTTCCCTCCGTCCAGCCCAAGCCCCGAGTGGCCTCTCCAGAGGACACCTGGACAGGTCCACCTTTGACTCATGCTGAGATCCCTGTCAAATATCAGGCTCTGAGCTCATCTCTCATGACCCCATGGTCATTTTTCAGAGGCTGAGCTGTGCCATACCCGCCTGTAGACCATCCCACAGCTGTCAATGCAATTTCAGATGCTGCACAGCTGCCCATACCAAGGCAGCATAGAGGCTTCTCTTTGTCCTCTGGCCACACCACCGTTACCCCTTCTGTTAGTTAAGCCTTGAGTAACTTTGTCTTCATTGGGTGTCTTGTTCCTACATCTTACGAACAATGCTATATGCAACACAATGGGATTTTACTTTGGAATCCAACCTTGTGTCTTCTAGAACATGCTATTTAGCTCATTTCCTTTGTCTACATGTTAAATACTCACGGGGTTATTTGATGTTGTTGTTTTGTCGGTCCTGGTGCTTGAACTCACAGCCTGAGCCCTCTCCCTGAGCTTTGCTTCTCATGGCTAGCACTCTACCACTTGGGCCACAGTACCACTTCCAGTTTTCTGGTGGTTCATTGGAGATAAGAGTCTCTCGGCTTCTCCTGCCTGGGCTGGCTTTGAATCACAGTCATCAGATCTCAGCTTCCTGAGTAGCTAGGTTGATAGGTATGAGCCACCACACCCAGATTCATGGGTTATTCTTGTTATTATTGGCGATGTCATCCCAGCAGGTGGACAGCTAGCAGGTGGACATATTGAGAAATGGGTGGATGGATGGACAAAATCATCTGCAAGTTACAGCATATCTGGCATGGATGGAGAATTATTGTCATTTATTGGGGGGATGAGATCCATACATTTAGAAGTCTCCTGAGGAATGTGTAGTCAACACTTGGGGATGGTCTGATACACCAGGGGATCTGGGGTGCTTTGCCGCATAAGAAACAATCTCCATGGTTAGACATGTGCAAGCGTACATGTGTTCATCTATTCACTTATTTATTATTTGAGCTTTTCTGCTCAAGGCTGCTGCTCTACCACTTCAGCCACAGCACCACTTCCAGCCTTTTGGTGGTTCATTGGAAATCAAAGTCTCAGGGATTTGGCTTCCTAATCTGGCTTCCTCCTCAGATCTCAGCCTCCTGAGTAGCTGGGATGACAGGCGTGAGCCACGGGCCCCACCACAACAGTTTTCAACTCTACATTCTGTGACACCAATCAGCCTGGGTTGCAGCATCCTGAGTCCCTGGCAGACAAACCTGCTCTGGCTCAGGACTGGAGCCGGGTCTGGGACAGACCAGACACAGCCCAGCCGGGCACAGCGGAGCTGCACGGTGCTGCTCTGCTGCCCTCTGCTGGTCATCACTCACAGCGCTGCAGGTCCAGGAGAAAGATGGAGTTGCCGTGGTTACAGAAAAAGCTGCTACTCACAGCATTCATTCAGTGCTCTGCACAGGGCTCACAGCACTCATTCGGTACTCTGCACAGGGCTCACAGCACTCATTCAGTACTCTGCACAGCGTACTAGGAGCAGTGGGAGAGGTTTGCCTTGGGAGGTTTCAATCTTCCCAGAAGAAGAACTGTGCTGCATCTGTGGCAAGGCCAGGTGCAGCAGGGAGCTGCGGCAGAGCGAACTCTACTCTCCATGCATCCCAGCATCACCATCATGACCACCACGATCACCATCACCACCACCACCATCACCACACCACCTCCACCATCACCACACCACCTCCATCACCACCTCCACCACCATCACCACCATCTCCATCACCACCTCCACCACCATCACCACCATCTCCATCACCACCTCCACCACCATCACCACCATCTCCATCACCACCTCCACCACCATTACTACCACCATCACCATCACCACCTCCATCACCACCTCCACCACCATCACCACCACCTCCATCACCACCTCCACCACCATCACTACCACCATCACCATCACCACCTCCATCACCACCTCCACCACCATCACCACCACCGTCATCATCACCACCTCCATCACCACACCACCTCCAGCACCACCACAATCACCCCTCCACCTCCACCATCACCATCACCATCACCACCTCCACCATCACCACCATTACCATCACCACCTCCACCATCACCACACCACCTCCATCACCACCTCCACCATCACCATCACTACCACCATCAACACCTCCACCACCATCACTACCACCATCACCATCACCACCACCATCACCCTCCACCTCCATCACCACCTCCACCTCCATCACTACCATCATCACCATCACCACCACCACCATCACCACCTCCACCATCACCACACCACCTCCATCACCACCTCTACCACCATCACCATCACCATTACCACCTCCATCACCACCTCCACCTCCATCACTACCTCCATTACCACCTCCACCATCACCACCACCACCTCCATCACTACCTCCACCACCACCACTACCACCATCACCATCACCACCTCCGTCACCACCTCTACCACTACCACTACCACCATCACCATCACCACCTCCATCACCACCTCCACCTCCATCACCACCTCCATCACCTCCACCATCACCACCTCCACCTCCATCATTACCACCATCACCACCACCACCACCACCATCGCTACTACCATCACCATCACCACCACCATCACCCCTCCACCTCCATCACCACCTCCATCACCACCTCTACCACCACCATTACCACCATCACCATCACCACCTCCATCACCACCTCTACCACCACCACTATCACCATCACCATCACCACCTCCATCACCACCTCCACCTCCATCACCACCTCCACCACCACCACCATCGCTACCACCATCACCCCTCCACCTCCATCACATCCACCATCACCCCCTCCACCTCCATCATCACCACCATCACCCCCTCCATCACCACCACCACCACCATCGCTACCACATACCATCACCACCACCACCACCACCACCATCGCTACTACCATCACCATCACCACCTCCATCACCCCTCCACTTCCATCACTACCACCACCACCATCACTGCCCTCACCGCCATCACCACCTTCATCACCATCCCTGCCTCCATCATCACCATCACCGCCTCCATCACCATCATTGCCATAACCCTTGCCAGCATTTTCACCCTAACAAATGGAGCAGGTTAGCTATAGAACCTAATGTTTATGCAGGTTTGGTGGGTTGGGGGGGGGGGGGTGTCACGGGGTGGGTCTTCAACTCTGGGCCTTGGCCCTGTCCCTGAACTTTTCAATTCAAGGCAAGTGCTCTACCACTTGAGCCACAGTCCTACTTCCAATTTTCTGGTGGTTCGTTGGAGATAAGAGTCTCACAGCCTTTCCTGCCTGGGCTGGCTTTGAACCGCGATCCTCAGATCTCAGCCTCCTGAGTAGCTAGGATGACAGGCACATGAGCCACTGTCGCCCAGCTTTACGAAGTTCTCTTGCTAACAACTTCCACAAATATTTTCTGAGTAAGCCCTTACAACAGCCTCAAGAGGCACGGCAAGCATGAGCTCCAGACTTTTATTTACTTTGCTTTTGAGATCTTTTTCATATGGAAATAGACACATACATATATGCTGCCTGGAACTGGCAAGTGCTAATTTTTGTCATATATACTTCATAATTCTAAAAGAAAAAGAAAAAGGAACACTTGATGATATAATAAAGATTTTTTAAAAAGAACTTAGGGCCTGGGCACTGTCCCTTAGCTTTTTCCCTCAAGGCTAGCACTCTACCACTTGAGCCACACCTCCACTTATAGCTTTTGCTAGTTAATTGGAGTTGCGTCTTAGGGACATTCCTTTCCTGGCTGGCTTTGAACTGCAATGCTCAGCTCTCAGCCTCCTGAGTAGTTAGGATGACAGGCGAGAGCCACCGGCCCCGCCCTCCCTCCTTCTCCGAAGTTTCAGTGTTGAGTGTGCGGGCTCAGTGACCAGGAATATATTGGATAGGGGCAGCTGTACCCACACTCTCCTGTGTTCTAGGAAAAGGTAAAAAAGAGGCTAGCAAATTGGGAACTATTCAGGGTCTCGCTGAATGCTTAGGCAATTTCTCTCCCAATTTCACCAGTGTGAAAGCAGAAGCGAAAGGAAGCTTACTCTCTCCTGTGGTCAAACAGTAGACTTGAGAATAAAACCTGTCATTTCACTGGGTTAGACTTCGCTCAATCAACACTGTTACAGTAGCATTTCTAGAAATTTCTCAGCCAGTGACTCACACCTGTCATCCTAACTACTCAGGAGGCTGAGATCTGAGGATTACAGTTCAAAGCCGGCCAGGGCAGGAAAGTCCAAGACTCCAAAATTAACCACTAAAAAGCCTGCAGTGAAGGTATGGCTCAAGCAGTAGAGTGCCAATCTTGAGGGGGAAAAAAAAGCACAGGGAACAATGCCTGGGCCCTGAGTTCAAGCCCCAGTACCAACAGCAAAACAAAAAACAAAAACAAAAACAAAAAAAAACCCCAAGATCATGAATACTAGATCAGATTGATTTCATTCAGAACCTCATTCATTTCAGTTCAACCCAGCTGTGATGCAGGACAAAAGATTTTAAATTGCAATCAGGTTCCTGGATGGAAGGAGGTCACGGCAAGGCTCATGTAGCCCAATAATGAGTGAGAATGAAGAAGCAGGTTTTGACTTATCTAGAAAGTCGTTCGTCTTGCTCAAGCACTCTGGCTAAGTCTTGTACAAGACACACATTTCTGGTTCTAAGAAAATGCTGAACCATTTCTGTGTAAAACTGGATACCAGGCAGGTACCAGTAGCTCACATCTGTAATTCCAGGTATGCAGGAGGCTGAGATCTGAGGATGACAGATCAAAGTCAGCCTGGGCAGGACTATCTGTGAGACTCTTTATCTCCAATGAACCACCAAAAAGCTGAAAGTGGAGGTGTGGCTCAAGGGCTAGAGAATCAGCCTTGAGCAAAACCGCTAAGAGAAAGCACTCAGGCCCTGAGTTCAAGCCTCAGTACCTGCACCAAAAACAGGAAGAAAAAAAGAACTGAGGGTAATGATGTTAGGATTTTCCATACAAGAAAAAACAATGGTTTTTCAATGTCTTAGAAGCACATGCTCCCTTCTCCCAGATCCAAGCTGACAAGTGTGGGCCAGGCCAGGCAGGGGCAGGTGCATCTGAGGACTCTGGGAGGAAAATTGTGCAGGATTCTCTCCTTGGACACCTGAGGGGGCCTTAGCATTGTCACTGTGTGAATGGGCTGTGGCTCCACATCCTCCACAAGCAGCAGCAGCAGCATCTGCCTCTCTGTCTCTCTGACTCAGTCTCCGCTCTCTCTCCTTCATGACTTCCCACATAGCAGCAATCAGCAAAGTACTTGGCCTTCCATTCTGTGTCACTAAACTCCATGAGGATTAACTCACTTTGCAACTGGCTGACATTTTTCTGGAAGGTCTTTCTTTCCCTCTTTGTTTCCACGTGACCGTGTTTAGGTGAAATCTGGCTGAGAGGCTTTTGTCAGTGCGGTGACAAAATGAAGACGGATTTTGGAAACCAGCGCTTCTTCATACCGCCACCCCTCAGCAGTGCCAGTTTGCCATTGGATTGATCCATTGATTTGAGTCACAGGGCCCCGGGGCTTAGAACTTGAGGTTGAACTTGATCTTGAAGGGGTAAAGGCCAGAGACCCATCCATGTCTCCCAGAGATTGGAAGGAAAGGGGAAGGAGACAGTCCTGGAATAAAGAAGCCCACTTTCATTCTCATTGCTTTTATTTTGTTTTAGGCAGGTCCTAGAGCTTGGACTCAGGGCCTGGGCACTGTCTCTGGGCTTTTTGGCTCAAGGCTGGCGCTCTACCACTTGAGCCATAGCTCCACTTCTGGCTTTTTGCTGGTTCCTTGGAGATAAAGAGTCTCGTGGATTTTTTTCTACTCTGGCTGGCTTTCAACTGTGAGCCTCAAGATCTCAATCCACTGAGTAGCTAGGATGACAGGCGTGAGCCACCGTGCCCAGCTGGTTCTCTAGCTGAACAAAAAGCACTTCGTTCAACATTCACTTTAAATTCTTAGAAAAAGAAGCTTTGGAATAGAATCTTGTCTTAGTTTTTAAGCCAGGAGGAGGGGGAAGAGGAGGGGGAAGGGGGAGGAGGAGGAGGAGGAGGGGGAAGGGGAGGAGGGGGAGGAGGAGGAGGAGGAGGAGGGGAAGGAGGGGGAGGAGGAGGAACAGGGGGATGGGGAGGAGGAGGAGGGAGAGGAGGAGAGGGGAGGAGAAGCAGGGGGAGGAGGAGGAGCAGGGGGAGGAGGAGGAGCAGGGGGAGGAGGAGGAGCAGGGGGAGGAGGAGGAGCAGGGGGAGGAGGGGGAGGGGGAGGAGGGGGAGCAGGGGGAGGAGGGGGAGGGGGAGGAGGGGGAGGGGGAGGAGGAGGAGGAGGAGGAGGAGGAGGAGGAGGAGGAGGAGGAGGAGGAGGAGGAGGAGGAGTCATCTGCACATACACCGGGCAGGGCCTTCGATCTACCTTGTGCTGCCCACAGCCTAGCCTGCGGCCGCCACATCACCCATGCTTCCAGGCAATGCATGAGAGAGGCAAACACAGAATGTCACTTTTTTGGGGGGGGACGAGAAGGGGGAAGGCTAGTCCCGGGGCTTGAACTCTGGGCCTGGGCGCTGTCCCTCAGCTCTTCAGCTCAAGGCTAGCACTCTACCACTTGAGCCATAGCACCACTTCCAGCTTTTTTTTTTTTTTTTTTTTTTTAATGACTCATTGAAGTCTCATGGACTTTCCTGCCTGGGCTGGCTTTGAACTGTGATTCTCAGATCTCAGCCTCCTGAGTAGCTAGGATGACAGGTGTGCACCACCAGCGCCTGGCTAAAGAATGTCATTTTTTTTTTTTCAATTGTCCGTGCTTTCCAGTGCTGGGAGGGGAGGGGAAGGTGCACACCCATTTCCTGTCCCATCTACACCTGTTTGATTCTCAGAGCTGTGGATAAGTGGTTTTCTCCCATCTCCTCCTCCTTCCCCCTCTGCCATTACTGGGGTTTTGAATTTAGAGCCTGGGCACTGTCCCTGAGTTGTTGGGGGGTTTTGTTTGGGTTTTTGTTTTGCTCAAGCCTGTGACTCTACCACTAGAGCCACAACTCTATTTCTGGACTTTTTGTGATAGTTCACTGGAGATAGGAGTCTCACATTGTCTGCCTGGGCTGGCTTTGAACCACAATTCTCCTATCTCAGCCTTCTGAGTGACTAGGATGACAGATGTGAGCAACCAACACCACACTGTCCTTTTCCATTCTGTTTTGTGACGAGACATTCCTGAAACACACTTAGCACAGGGCCCTGAGACCTGAGGGGGCCAAGGGAGGCCGCAGCAGTGCTAGCCCTCAGGAGGGGTTGCCGCCCTGGCCATGCCCTCACCGTGGGTCTGGGCCTCCCTGGCCTTCCTGAGCCTCTGAGCATGCACCACCTGCAGTGCTGTGCCAGCCATGGCACCCTGGCATCTTCATCGACCACACACAGAGTGACTTGCTGACAATGGAAATTGACTTCTGGTCATGCTAGGAAGTCAGAGGTGAACTGGGGGTCTGGTGAACTGGGGGTCTGATCTGGGCTTGCGTACCGGGCTACAGAGTGCCTTCTTGCCATGTTCTCCCGGGAGAGGGGCCAGGGCTGCTCCAGGGTCTGTGTGGGGTTTTTTAGCTTTGGAATTGTTTTAAATTATCTTTCAGGGTTTCAATTCAGCATGAGTTGAGGAGCACAGAGCATCTCACTCTACCGTCGGCTCTTCCCCAAGTCACAGGGCTCCATCTTCACACATGCACATAGAATACGACCATCGCTCTGCCCCTCCTCTCTTCTGCCTCCCTCCCAATCATTCACACTGCTCATTCACCAGTAGATGACAGTGTGTTACACGCACACGGCCGTGTATGTCCTCGCAATTTAGATCTGACCTCAACATGAAAGAAACATGTGCCTTTGTCTCTCAGCCTGACATATATCACATTAACTTTTTTCCAGATCCATCCATTTACCAGCAAATGGCGTTATTTTTCCAGATGGATGATCAGGTACATGTGTACATATGAAACAATATATATAAAAACCAAGGTAGACATTGCTGAGTATCCACACTTAGTTTTTATTAGCCACCAATACAAGGAGACACATCTAAGCCAGGAAGGCCAGACCCTGGTCCCTGCGTGGCTCACTGGGCTGCTCCTGGGGAGGGCCTGGTTTCCATAGCAACCAAGTCCAGTGGGAGGAGCTCCATGCTTCCCTACCTGCCCCAATGCTCCACATCCTGGAGCAGAGGAGGAATCATGTGGCCCTGGGACCCCAAGGATCTGTTCTTCCTACCACCCAGGCCACTGGCCACTGGCCTCCCCATGGCTACTCCTCTGCCGACTGTTAATATTTGTGTGTGTGTATGTGTGTGTGTGTACACACACGCACGTGTGCATGCCATGTGCACACCTATACTGGGGCTTGAACGCAGGGCCTTTTTTTAAATCAAGGCAGGGGCTATACCACTTGAGCCACACCTCCACTTCTAGCTTTTTGCTGGGTAATTGGGAGATAAGAGTCTCATGGACTTTTCTGCAGAGCCTGGCTTTGAATGGTGATCCTCAGATCTCAGCTGAGTGGCTGGGATTACAGGTGTGAGTTCCAGCCCCAGCTTACGGCTGTCTTTGTGGTCGATGTTGCAGACATAATGTAATCAGATGCCTGAAGGCGAGTGGGGTGCAGGGGCCAGACGTGTGTGTGGACTGCCAGTGCTCTTCTGGGTCACACACCAGCCCTGGCGGTGGGAGGACGCAGGGCACGGGGGCTCTGGCACAGAGCCGCCAGCTACGAGTGGACTGCCTTGTGGATGGGTCGTTTTTCTGTGAAGAAACTTTTGAGCAGCAGGACCTGACTGAAGCTGACCACAAACAGGGCAATGGTCTCGCCAACTGACCAGTAAGAGACGCGGCTGTTCAGGTCCTCAGCCCGGGCCCGGTCCTGGGCCTCCCGCAGGCGGTAATGGGTCTGGGAGTCGATAACCGTCTTCAGGGCCTCGTGAATGGTGACACACGCTGACTCCATCTGTACGGGGGACAGGCGCAGTCACAGTGCTCAGAGACAGGCAGGGCAGAGCCCAGCAAGCCACCCACGTGCTGGTCCCATCCTGCAGGTGCTACCTGGGACACCCTAACTAATGCAGCACCTGCTCTGATTTAATCCTTGAGGTAACCATGCAAAAGGAAGGGCAAAACACTGGCTTAACCACACAGGAAGGAGGACACAGATTCCGAAATGGACTCAAAGCCTGGGGCCTGTCATCCTAGCTACTCAAGAAGCTGAGATCTAAAGATGGAGGTTTGAAATCAGCCCAGGCAAGGAAGTCTGTGAGACTCTTACCTCCAATGAACCACCAGAAAACTAGAAGCAGAGCTGTGGCTAAAAGTAGAACACTAGCATTGAGCAAGGGTTCAGGGACAGCACCCAGGCCCCGAGTTCAAGCCCCATCACACACACACACACATACACACAGACACACACAGACACAGACACACAGACACACAGACACACACAGACACACAGACACACACAGACACACAGACACACACAGACACACACACACACACACAGACACACACACACACACACACACACACACACACACACACACACACACACACACACACACACACACACACACACACACACACACACACACACACACACACACACACACACACACACACACACACGGACAAGTAATCGCAAGAACCAATTTTCCTGACATCAGAAAACTGATCTCCAAGGGGACCTTCACATGCCAGCTTGTGGTGCCCAGTACCAGGAGAGACCACTCCACACAGACCTCTGGGGCCAGGCACCATGGTGGCAGTTACAGGTTTGTTCCTCCTTTCCCTTGGTGACGCTTCCAGAGTGGACCTGACAGCCACGTCCACTGTTTAGGTGGACTGGGTGAAGTAGCCTGGTAGGGAACAAAGAACCTAACTACACTAACCCGCATCCAAACTGACCCAGCCGCACTGCTAAAACTGCCCTGTATCCCTTCCCAGGTGTAGCCAGGACTCAGGGAGTGTGCCAAGTCAACTCAGCTCTGTCCCTACAGCAATCAGGAGACCTGTGGCAGCTCACAGATACTAAAGGTAGGAATGAGGGACTCAGAAACCTTTTAAAATTAGGTTATGGGGATTCCAAAGCATGCTTTGGGGTTTTTCTATAGCTCAAACAGCCACTAGCTCATTCTCCAAACTCACTCTTTCCTGCCTTCTTTCCTTTCCTCCCTCTTTCTCCCTTATTTTTTAATGCTGGTACTGGGGCTTGAACTCAGAGCCAGGGCACTGTCCTTAGCTTTTTTGCTCAAGGCTGGTACTCTGCCACTTGAGCAACAGCTCCACTTCTGGCTTTTGGGTGGTTATTGGAGGTGAGAGTTGCATGAACTTTCCTGCCCCTGGCTAGCTTTGAACTGTGCATGATCCTCAGATCTCAGCCTCCTAAGAAGCTAGGATTGCAGGTGTGATCCACCAGTGCCTGGAGCCTGGCTCAAGAATGCCTTTATGGAAGATGGGCAGAAACAAAGATGTTCAGAAAGGCAGGAGAAGGAAACCTAAGCTCTTCCTCCCCACAAGAGAACCAAACTCCAACGTGCAGGCAGGATTTGGGAAACAGCACTACTGACCTAGTTCCTTGGGCTTTTTCCCTACCGATCCCCACACTAGTTCAAGGAAGTCCTTGCGGTCAGGCTTACAAAATATTATCGCACGGAGGCACTGTTTCATCAGCCCAACAGAACTCTCCAGAGTTACAAAAGATCTTACATACAAACCCCACCCTCCGCTCAACCTGCTAAGGGCAATCAGCCAGGGCCCTGCAGTGCAGACTCCCAGAGTGGCCTTCTGCCACCAGGGCCTCTACCAGGCACAGTGTGTTCATACAACGCAAACAGGGAAGTGAATTGCTGATTTAAGTTTGTGTGTGTATATGTATCAGTACTGAGGCTTGAACTTGGAGTCTTTTTTTGATGCCAGTCCTGGGGCTTGAACTCAAGGCCTAAGTACCACCCCTGAGCTTTTTCACTCCAGGCTGGAACTCTAGCATTGGAGCTACAGCTGCACTTCCAATTTTTGGGGGGTGGTTCATTGGAGATAAAGTTTCACAGACTTTCCTGCCCAGGTTGGCTTCGATCCTCAGATCTCAGCCTCCTGGGATGACAGGCATGAGCCACTGGCACATGGCTCCATTAATTTTAATGGACACGAATAGACAAGTGTAGCTGGTGTGTAAGTTATCCACAATGCAGCCGCATCCTGACTGCTCAGGAGGACGGAGGGTGGGATGGCTGTCAGGATCTCCTGACACCCCAAACCACAGAGCACGTGGCCACCTTGGAGGGCAGCCAGGAGGGAACCTGCCCCCCACCCTGACACTCAAGACGCTGCCACTCTGGTTTGGAACAAGTGCAGGCAGAGATGGTTGCGCCTGTCTTTCAAGTTTCTCTGGGAGGAGAACCGGGTCCTATGACAAACACTGCTGCATGTGGAAGGAAGTATGAGCTTGAGAGGTGGGAGGGCAGCCTGGAACAGGAGTCCAATCTTGTGCGACTGGGAACATAGCTCAAGTGGCAGAGCTCTTGCCTTGCAAACACAAGGCCCCAAGGTCAAATCCTAGTATTGCCAAAACTGAAATGAACGAACTATGAAAAAGGTGACTGTCCTGCGAAATATGTCCACCCAGGACTGGCCCTGCCAGCCCTCAGTTCACCCAGATCTGCCACGTGACAACAGCTCACTAAGGGACTGTGAGCAGAACTGACATGTGACGATGGCCCAGCAGTGTTAAGAAGTAGATGGGCCTTTCTCACACTTGTGTATTTGTACCAGTACTGGGACTTGAACTCAGGACCTCATGCTCTTGCTTGGCTTTTCCACTCAAAGCTGGTTCTCTACTACTTGAGCTATAGCTTCACTTCCACCTTTTTTGCTGGTTAACTAGAGATAAGAGTCTCATGGATTTGTCCACTTGAGCTGGCTTTGAATGGCAATCCTCAGATCTCAGCCTCCAAAATTGCTGAGATGACAAAAGTGAGCCACTGGTACTGGGCTAATAACTTTCAAAGAGATGCTGTGACAAGGAAAGTAGAGGCTGGAATGCGGGATACTGCAGGGGGCAGAGTGAAGAAGAAAAAGGAAGATGGAAGTAGATGGTGACCCTGCTCATTTGCTGATACAGAGGCAAGAAAAAAACTGGGGGGGGGGGAGTTACACACTGAAGTAGCCAGGGAGGCTCTCCACTCACCTGGGTGAGCGCGGTGACCTTGCTCCCCATGTCTGGGAGAATGGGGGGCTCATCCCCCACCTGAAAGTCGAAGTAGACGGTCTTGTGGGAGAAGGTGGAAAACTCATTACTGAAGCAAAACTGATAAACGCCCTTGATCTCGGTCCGGTACGTGAAGCTGTCGTACTGTTTCTTGGTCTCCCGGTAGAGAATGTTCCCTGCAGGGTCCTCCACGTAGCAATCCACATCGTAGTGGCCTCCAGTGATGACCTATCGGGGAACACACAGAATGTCCTGTCACCACAAGCAACGACATGCGCAACACGCTCAGCCCACAACACGCTCAGCAGACGCCGTGGCCTGACCCCCTAATACTCCTGCCCTGCAAGCTTCCACAACCTCCCAGGGCAGGGATACTGTCCACTTCGCTGGGCCTGAGTAGAGTCCAGGCCACAGCCACCCTGTGTGAAAGTGCCAGGGCTGAGATTTGAGTCTCTATGGGCTTGACTCCAGTTTTCATACACAGGAGTACGGCAACCCCAACCTGCCCCATTTTTTTTTTTTTTTTTTGTTGGTCGTGGGGCTTGAACTCTGGGCCTGGGCGCTGTCCCTCAGCTCTTCAGCTCAAGGCGAGTGCTCTACCACTTGAGCTACAGCGCCACTTCCGGTTTTCTGGTGGTTTATTGGAGATAGGAGTCTCACGGTCTCTCCTGCCCGGGCTGGCTTTGAACCGCGATCCTCAGATCTCAGCCTCCTGAGTAGCTAGGATTACAGGCGTGAGCCACCAGCGCCCGGCCCAACCTGCCCCATTTTATAGCAGAGGAAACTGAGGTACCAGCGTTAAGAAAGTTGCCTAAAACAGTAAGGCCGACTTCACCTGAGGGTTGTTAGCTCCATTTTGCAAATAACTGGTTGCTCCGGGCTTGCTGAATGGGTCTAGTGACATTTAGTAAGGATGTCAATCACTAGACACAAAAATGGCAGCCTTCAGTAAAATTAGCAATGACTGGATACAAAAATAGTAGCAGTAAAGTCAGCAGTGATTATATTCAAAAAGAGGCACATATATATTGAGGTACTAGGAAGTAGCACTGTGGCTCAAGTGGTAGAGCACTTGCCTTGAGCTGAAGAGCTGAGGGTCAGCACCCAGACCCAGAGTTCAAGCACCATGACCGACCAAAACAAAACAAAACAAACAAAAAAAAGGGATTGATCAGGAATCATTCAGCCCCAACTCTAACAAGGAAAGTTAGATGACAGAGGGTAAAAATCACACCTGTAGTCAATGGCTGTGACCATGAACAAGTACCAGTGGCTCACACTGGCAATCCTACCTACTCAAAAGAGGCTGAGAGGTGAGGATCTCGGTTTAAAAACAGCCCCAACAGGAAAGTCCATGAGACTCTCATCTCCAATTAACCAATACAAAAACAGAAGTGGAGTTGGGGTTCGAGTGGTAAAGTCATCCTTGAACAGAGAAGCTAAGGGACAGCATCCAAGTCCTGAGTGAAAAGCCTCAGTATGTGTGTACCAGAGAGAGAGAGAGACAGACAGACAGACAGACAGACAGACAGACAGACAGACAGAGACAGAGACAGAGAGAAAGAGAGTGTGTGTTAATGCAGTTAACTGCTTCCAAACTTTGTGGAAAGCAGCAGGCATCTTGCTTGCTGCTGGGATGTTTAAAGCCACAGTGGACAGCCCTGGCACAGGATGGTGGCAGTAACCACTGCCTCTCAGGCCCTCCAACCACATAATTATCACTGTTTCCTTACTGTGTTCCAGTTACCTGTGTTAATGCAGACACATGCACAATCTTCATGCTGTCCACACATGTCACAAACCTGTATCTCTATTTCCCACGAAGCTGTTTCTGGGCACAAGCCTCCTTCTGCACCTCTCATGATGGAGGGGCCCATTCAGACAAGGTGTGTTCCAATGGCCCTCCAACCCCAGATCTGCCTGGGACCCACCCCAGACCTGAGTGCTGCTCCCAGCAACTGTGAGCCATGGGCACTGACCACGGAGAGGTTAGACGGGAGTCCAGGACTGGCTTTAGTGCACCATATGGCAAAAATCAAGTCTCACGGAAGCAGAGCTGTGTGGCTTGAGTGGAAGCTAACCTGAAGCACAAAACCTCAGGGACAGCGCCCACCCTGAGTTCAAGCTGCAGGACCACCAAAAACCAAAAGTGTCTTCAGCACACCACCTGGGGGGACGGGTGGCCGGGTCTCAACAGACTGCACCGCCATCGAGAGCGCCTTTGCCACCCCAAATCCCACTCAAAACGTGGGGTTTGTAAAAGGAGGGGAGGGGGGAACCGCCGCAGTGGGAGCCCCTGCGGGGCGGACAGGCCGGGCCCTGGGTCCTGGGGGGGGGGGCGGCCCTGAGGCGCTGCCGGGGGGGGGGGGGGGGAGGGGGGAAGGGCAGGGGGGCGGAGGGGAGCCCGGGGGGGGGGGGGAGGGCAGGGGGAGGAGGGGAGCCCCGGGGGAGAGGGCAGGGGGGAGGAGGGGAGCCCCGGGGGGGGGGGGAAGGGCAGGGGGGAGGAGGGGAGCCCCGGGGGGGGAGGGCAGGGGGGAGGAGGGGAGCCCCGGGGGGGGAGGGCAGGGGGGAGGAGGGGAGCCCCGGGGGGGGAGGGCAGGGGGGAGGAGGGGAGCCCCGGGGGGGGGGAGGGCAGGGGGGAGGAGGGGAGCCCCGGGGGGGGAGGGCAGGGGGGAGGAGGGGAGCCCCGGGGGGGAGGGCAGGGGGGAGGAGGGGAGCCCCGGGGGGGAGGGCAGGGGGAGGAGGGGAGCCGGGGGGAGGGCAGGGGGGCGGAGGGGAGCCCGGGGGGGAGGGCAGGGGGGAGGAGGGGAGCCCCGGGGGGGGAGGGCAGGGGGGAGGAGGGGAGCCCCGGGGGGGAGGGCAGGGGGGAGGAGGGGAGCCCCGGGGGGAGGGCAGGGGGAGGAGGGGAGCCGGGGGGAGGGCAGGGGGGCGGAGGGGAGCCCCGGGAGGGCCGGGCCGGGGAGGGGAGCCCCGGGGGGGGAGGGCAGGGGGGAGGAGGGGAGCCCCGGGGGCGCCGGGCCGGGCCGGGGAGGGGTCCCCCCGGAGCCCCGGTCGCACCTGGTAGTCCAGGGAGAGCTTCACGCCCTGGTCCACCTCCTCGTGGAAGCACTGCTTGGCGTTGTCGGGGAGCTCGAAGGTGAGCTCGGCGCCCCACGCCTGCCGGGCGCACAGCAGGAGCGCCAGCAGCAGCAGCGCGGCGGAGCGCGGGGCGGCGCGGCCTGGGAGGCGCCCCATGCCGTCGGCCGGGCCCGGAGCGCTGCGGGGACCACAGACGGACGTGGCGGCGCGGGCCCGGCTCGCCGCTTCCGGGAGGCCGGGCGCGCCCAGTGCGCAGGCGCGCGCAGGGATGGGGGGGGGGAGGAGATGAGGGGGGGGGGAACGGGCCGGCGCCTTTCCGCCCACTGCGCAGGCGCCGTCCGCTCCTCCCCGCCCGCGGACTGAGCCCTCCCCGCGTCAGGCCCGGACCCCGCGTCAGGCCCGGACCCCGCGTCAGGCCCGGACCCCGCGTCAGGCCCGGACCCCGCTGGTCCTCTTGTGTGTGCGAGGCCCGGCCCGCTGCCGTCGCCCGCGGCCTGGCGTGGGGGACGCCGGGCTTCGAGGAGGAACGGGAGGCGGCGGGGGACGCGGGGACCGCGGCCAGCACTCTGCCGCACGCCGGGCCTTTCGAGCCCGGGTCACCTGGGACCGGGTGACCTGGAGGGAGGGCGGGAGGGGGGGAGGGAGCGAGGGAGGGGGGGAGGGCAGGCGGGAGGGGGAAACAGGGGGGGAGGCGGGAGGGGGAGGGGGGAGGGAACGAGGGAGGGGGAGGGCGGGCGGGAGGGGGAGGGCAGGCGGGGGGGAGGCGGGAGGGGGAGGGGGGAGGGAACGAGGGAGGGAGGGAGAGGGGAGGGCAGGGGGAGGCGGGAGGGGGAGGGAACGAGGGAGGGGGGAGGGAACGAGGGAGGGGGAGGGCGGGCGGGAGGGGGGAACAGGGTGGGAGGGGTGACGTCGGTTGAGACGCACTGAACTCACAACCTGACTTGTTGAGCCGAAACCCCTTTGAATTTAAAGGTAATTTTTTGAGGAATTTAAGTGTAACGCCTCGTGGTTACACCTGCCCGGGAAAAGTAAACATTGCTCAGGTTCACACCCACATGGTCTCCCGATAAATGTAAATAAAGTTTCCCCGTAGTTTCAGGTCTGTTTCTGCAGTCAAGGCAGAATGAAAATTTTGGACAAAACTCCTGTTGCAAGCGATGGTGCTGGCGCCTGTCATCTAGCTGCTCCGGAGGCTGAGATCGAAGGATCGCCTTTCAACGCCAACCAGAGCAGTAATGTAAGGCTTCACCACCAAAAAGCTGGAAGTGCAGCTGTGGCTCATGTGGTAGAGGGTTAGCCTTAAGCACAAAGCTCAGGCACAGCGTTCAAGCCCCAGGACCAGCACAAAAAACACTATTCTCTTCTTTTTTTTCTTTTAATGGATGAGAGGAGTCTCTGACTTCTCAAAAGTACTAAAAGATGTAAATTAATTTACTGCCTTCCCCAAGGCCACTGGCCTAGCATATGTCTGTGTGTGTGTGTATCTGTTCTAGAATTTGAACTCAGGGTCGTGAGCTCCGCTTGCCTTTTTTCACTCAAGACTGGAGGTAGAAAAAAATTTAATGTAATTATAACAATAGGGGTGGTTTATTGTTGTCAGTCACGGGGTTTGAACTGGTGGCCTGGCACTTGTCCCTGAGCTTTTCTGCTCAAGGCTAGTGCTCTATCACTTTGAGCCACAGCTCCATTTCCATTTTTCTGGTGACTTATGGATTTTCCTGCCCAGTCAGCCTTTGAACCGTGATCCTCAAATCTCAACCTCCTGAGTAGCTAGGATGCCAGGCATGAGCCACAGATGCCCAGCTATAACTATAGGGTTTTATGTTCTTTGTAAACTCATAAAGAGAGAAGACACATTGTGATATTACTACTCAAAAAAGATAGGTTTTTCCCTCCATTACAGCTATATGACTAGATGTGGTTACTCTTGATTTCATTGAGGACTTTTACTCCCCATATATGTTTCCACATGGATAACATGGAAGTGCACTACCCCTCTGGGCACTTGGGATCCAGATCAAAGACCTACCATACCTGAGTGCAAGTTGTAGGCTGGAAAACACCATGAACCACAGTTATAAATCACACATGCCAGTCCTGTACTGGACATGGAAAGGGGTTCGTGGCATATCCTGCAGATCCTTCCCTGTCTCTGACCTATGTAATGTTCTTTTTAGAGAATGGAAGTGATAATCATCTAATTTAGATGAATCCAATAACAAACCAAAAATCAACCCAGGTGTTAAGCCCAAGGTATCTTGACCAGCTAGAGTGCTCATCCAGGCTAAATAAAGCCCTACATTTAAGTTCTAAGGAAATAGCTTAGTTCAGAGTTAGGAGCCTGCCTTCCCAGCAGATCTGAACAAGTAGAGTTATAATCACAAGCAAGCCAAGTGGAAGACAAGGGAAATGTCTGGATTAAAAAATAACTAAGACAGGAGTCCTGACTAAACAGGTGAATAAAAGAACAATGTCATTTTGCCATTTGTTGTGTGGAAGATACCATTACAGGGAGTAAATATCCCACTTAACAGGCAATGGTTGGATGACATCTATTGTGCTAATTTTTGCGTAACAGCCATCCTAACTGTAGTGAGGATCCTACTTACCCAGTTCCTATATTTTATAGGAATGAATCTTTACTAGCTACTATCCACACATACACCCCAAAAAATGTTTTTGAGAAAGGAAGAAACAAGCTGAGAAACTTCAGTGAAATCACAACTCAGTCTCAGCTTTTTCTGGGCTTCAATTAGTTGAAATCAGAAAGTTCTACTTTCTTGTGGTTTTGTGGTGGTGGCAGAGAAGTTCAGCTTTCAGAAGTTCAGAAGTTCAGGATTTTCCTGGCTTTACCTGTGCAGTTGTGTTTGAAGTATCCCAACTTCCTGGGGCCTGTGGGACTCGAACCCATGATTGGTGAAAGGAGTCACCAACACTCAGTCAATCAGGCTAGGAATCTTTATTAGCCAGGCAACTGCCCTTCCCTACCAAGACAGTGAAGAACAGCAATAAAGTCAAATAGCTCAGGGTATTGAAAGTCAGGATCCATGGGGGAGGAAGGAGCACTCTCAGGTGGTCAGCAGTAGTTCAGTGATTAGCAAAGTAGCAAGTTACAGAAGCAGAGCTAGCAGTTAGTGATTACAAAATGGCAATTATAATTCCAGTCATTCCCAATAACCAAGATCCTAAGTCACAAGGCAAAGTTCTTATCCCAAATCTTCTCATCAAAGAAGCAAGTTAGTGAAGCAATGGCAGTCTCAATAAGCAAAGTAATAAGTCCTCCAAGCTAAAACCACATTCCAAATTTCTTACTTATTACACCCCCAAATCAAACCACCTTCCAGGTTTTCTGGCTCTGAGTTTCACTGTTACTTACTGAATTCCAGTGTTTAACTCATCAATTTACTTCAAGCCTTTATCTTTGGAATTTTTCCTTTGAATGGCTAGTCTGGAGTTTTTTTTCCTCTTTAGGGAGCTCCTGCCTTTCAAGTTTGATCCTATTCTTAATCATCAATAGTTGTATCTGTTTCTGATTTCATATTATTTTTGTGGCACTCATCACATTGTTCCTTCAGCCAGGGCATCATCAAGGCTGGCCCAAGATGGTGCCAGTGGTGTGGCTGGCTGCCAGCGCAGGTTATTATCTGAGCAACCTGTTTCTCTTTCAGGGATTTCTCATCTCTTGGATATAGACAGGCTAGGGGAAGTATTCCAAGAACACCTAGGCGAACACGGCAAGGCCCAAGTCTCTCAAATCTCCTTGTCCACGGTCCATTGGGCAAAGCAAGTCCCAAAGCTGGGCTGGATTCAAAGGGAAGGACGTATGAACGCCTCTGACTGCAAGGAGAGTAAAGTCACGTGGCAAGAGAGGACTCAGCCAGGAAAAGAACATTTTGTAGTTGTTAATTGGCTACAGTCATCAAATGTAATCAGCTTGTCTCTGCCTGAGCCAAGTCTGCCCCCATGCTACAGACCGTGAACTTTCCCCCAAACATGCTGCTTCCACCCACATCTTGGGGTTCACTTATTCTGCACACCCTACTTGCTAAGACTTGGTCATAAGCCTGAATCTGACAGTGAGATGTGTTTCATTATAATGTCACCACAGCCCGGCAATGGTCTCAAAGGGTTTCCTTGTCGAAGTAAGGACTCTCCACTTAGAAGCCTTGACTGTGATCACAGCATAAGAATTTCCAGGCATGTAACAAAGCAAAACAAAACAAAATTTGGCAGTGTTTTATTGAGGAAGCAAGCAAGCAGGCAAACAGAAAGGTAGAGGCCACACTGATGGAAGTGTGGGTGCTCAAAGTAAGACACCCCAAGCTATTTGACACCGAGTACTTATATGATAAAGACAGAGGCTGACTTAAAGGTATTTAAGAATAAATGTTTATCTTTGCTCTTAAAAAAAAATGTGTACCAGGGCTGGAAAGGTAGCTCAGTGGTAGAGCACTTGCCTTGCATGCCTGAGGCCCTGGGTTTGATTCCTCAGCACCACATAAGCAGAAAAAAAAAAAGCTGGAAATGGCGCTGTGGCTCAAGTGGTAGAGCGCTAGCCTTGAGCTGAAGAGCTGAGGGACAGTGCCAGGCCTAGAGTTCAGGCCCCACAACCCCCCCCCCCCAAAAAATGTGTACCAATCCTGAGATTTGAACTCAGAGCCTGGGTGCTATGCCTGAGATTTTGTGCTCAAAGCCAGTGCTGTGCCACTCAAGCCACAACTCCATTTCTGGCTTTTGTCTGGTTAGTTGGAGGTAAGAGTCTCATTGACTTTTCTGCCCCAGCTGGCTTTGAACCATGATCCTCAGCTCAGCCTCCTGAGTAACTGGGATTACAGGCGTGAGCCATAGCACCCAGCTGTCTTTGCTCTTCATCCCTCTCGGAGTTACACTTTCATTACTCAGGTCCTTGAGATAAAAAATGCAACCTGCCACAAAACAGATGTTTATCCTTAAGATAAATTTATGATGTCCTTTTTCAGTGTTCAGTGCTAATGCATTAATTATTTTGGGTCAGCCAGCAAGGTCAAATGGAGAAAGTTTGTGCTAATACTGCAGTTTGTGAAGGAGTCTAAGGATTAAAACAAACAAAAGAGGGCTTCTGTGCTTCCAAATATACTGTTTGTTTCTGAATTCCTGGCTGCCTCATTTTTACCTAATCTATCGTGCCTCCAAAAGAACCAGACCTCGCAAGGCGAGACTGAACAGAGATGGCAAAATGGTTGTTCCCACAAACACTTGAACAGCATTGGATGAGCAGCTTAACAAGATTCAACATCCAGCCCAGCAGTGGTGGCTCATGCTTGTAATCCCAGTTCTTTGGGGAGGCCAACATCTGAGGATCCAGGTTTGAGGTCCAGCCCCAGTACAAAAGCAATAGAACTAAGTAAGTACTAAATGCAGTACTAAATAAGTACTAAAAGCCACCAGAGTCTGTTGTACAGCTATGTTTTATGGTATCCAAGACCCTCACAATTCATCCGGAATCTTATGCCCCACTGGGCTCAGCAAAACTGGCAACATTCTAGAAGATTCAGGAAATACAAGGTGGCTCTTTGATACTAATGTGTTGTTCAAGTTCACTTCTGGTCTGCTCAGAGGAGTTGCCCTTGGCCAGCACAACCAGTTCAGACTCCAGCTGGACATGCAGGCATGATACTCAATGTGCATGTGTGAGAACAGAGATCCATAACTGGAAGGAAAGAGCAGGCTGGGAGAGATGGGGAGAGGGGAAAAAGGGGGGACACTGACCAAGATGCCTTGTACTCATAGCCTGGACTTCTGCAACTGAAACCCCTTTGTACAACTACTTGAAAGATAATTGAAAAATTAGAGCTGAGGGACATTGGCTCACGTCTGTCACCCTAGCTCCTCAGGAGGCTGAGATCTGAGGATCAAAGTTCGAAGCCAGCCTGGGCAGAAAAGTCCATGACACTCTAGATCTCCAATAAACTACTCAGAAAAGGCAGAAAGGGACTGTGGCTCAAGTGGTAGAGTGCTAGCCTGGAGCACAAAGAGGCTCAGGGACAGTGCCCAGGCCCTGAGTTCAAGCCCCAGGACTGAAAACAAAACAAAAGCTGCATTGACCATATTTGCATCAGCTTGACAGTGGATGTCTGCATGTGACCTTGTGTATGTTCTCACATAAGTCTGTAAGTTAGATCTGACTTCCACCGAGGAGAGAACATGTGTGCCCTTCGACTCTCCAAGCCTGACTCCTTCCACTAACTAGAATGCCTTCCTGGTCAGATGGGAGGATTTTCAAGGAAAAAATTTAGCAGTAGGAGGAAAGATTTCCAGTTGATACCAGCTGCCCTCCCATGTGGTCACGATCCACTGGCAGGCACGTGGCTTCAAGGAGAGATGGGAAGGAATGTTAGAAAGGATGGACGTAAAAGTGGATCTGACACTGAAGGAAAGCAGAAATCTCAATGGCTGTCTAAAACAAAGAAAAGGGGGGGACACTGGCCTGTTCAGAGACTGAAAATGGCCAACACTAGCAGAGGAAACCTGGCTGGCTCTTTGCCCAGCATCCTGGGGCTAGAGGCTCTTCTCTTTCTTCCTTCTTTCCTTCCTTCCTTCCTTCTCCCTCTCTCTCTCCCTCCTTTTCTCTCTCTTCCTCTTTCCTTCTTTCCTCTCTTCCCCTCTCCTTCCCTCTCTCAACTCTCTCTCTCCCTTCTTCCCTCTCCTCTCTCTCATCAGTTGTGGGGCTTGAACCATGATCCTCAGATCTCAGCCTCATGAGTAGCTAGGATGACAGGCAGGAGCTTCCAAAGCCTAGCTTTTCTCTCTTTCTTTTTTTCCTCCCTCCTCCTCATTCTAGCGAGAGCCACCTCCCCTCGCCCCCCCCCCAGCCTGAACAGAGCAGTCCACAGAGGGTAGGGGCACAGAGGAGGCTCCCTACCTTCTGTCCAGGACAGGGCAGCTGGGGCTGGGGCCACCTGTGGACCCCTCATCCAGCCCAGTCCAGAGCGGAGACCTGGACGCATAGCTCCTGGGGAGGGGCTCAGCTAGGGCGGGCAGAGGAAGGAGCCACGCTAGCTTCTGATGGGTGAGAACACATGCACAGAAGGGTGACAGAATGACCCCTCCAGGACAAAAGATGAGGTGATACCTCCCAAGGATGAAAGGTGGGGTGACTGCCCCCCCAGGATGAAAGACCCGGTGTGGGACACAGCTGCTGGCAACCCCAGAACAACCCAGAGTATGCAGACAGCAGCCCATTAGAGGAACTCAACACAGAGGAAAATTCCTAGCCCTGGATGGATGGCGCAAGACAGACAGACAGACAGACAGACACAGAGAGACCCTGCATCTGCACTGTGGCTTCTTCCTTCACCCCTCTTATTCCATCCAGGCCATCATCTATGGGATGGTGACCCCTGTGTTCAGAACCCATCTCCCCACTCTGAAATGCCTTCACAGCCACTCACAGGGGCCAGGCGTGTGCAACTCATCCAGTCAAGCGGACAGTCAAGGAATCACAGATGCTCCCTGACAGCCTTGGTTGAGGCCCAGCCTCTAGGTGCACTGAGAGAGAAAGAAAGTTCTATTCAAGAAACAAACTTCAGATCCTCCTGCCAGTCGCCTCTGGTCAGCCCTTCAGTCTTGCCCTACCTCCTCCTCGTCCCCCACCCCCCCCCCACCTTCTCCTCCTCCCAAACCACCACTCACAATCTCTCCTCCAAAAAGCTGGAGACAATATTTGCCTTCTCTCTCTCAAAGATAGCACAGAGAAATGGCAGGCTGGAACCCGCCCTTCGCTCTATTTTTCTTAACTAAATAGACTAGAAGAAAACATAAGCACAGAGTTTGGATGTGTCCAGAGAATCACGGAAGACTCAAGTGTCAGAGGACAAGAAAGCAGGATACATGCCTGTATCCCAGTACCAGGGAGACTGGAGGCTGGAGGCTCACGTTTTTGGCGGAACTGGGCTACAATGTGAGTTTGAGGTCAGCATGGGCTCTTGTTTGTGTGTGTGAGAGAGAGCAAGAGCGAGAGAGAGAGAGAGAGGAGACAGAGAGGAGAGAGGAGACCTTGCAGCTAGTTCATTATATTTTTGCTATTCTTCACTTGAGAAACAGCTTACATTCATACTGGTCAACATTAGAAACAGGGCCCAAAGAAGAACAGCTAGAGAATACAAGTTGGTGCCACTAAGCAAATGACTGGTGTAGCCCTGGGGGGAACATAAATAAAATCATCAAGTAAAAAAGTTACCCTTTTTGGTCAGTCCTGGGGCTTTAACTCAGGGCCTGGATGCTGTCTCTGAGCCTCTTCGTGCTCAAAGCTAGCACTCTACCACTTGAGCCACAGCACTACATCTGGTTTTCTGGTGGCTCATTGGAGATAAAAGTCTCACGGACTTTCCTGCCTGGGCTGACTTTGAACTCCAATCTTCAGAACTCAGCCTCCTGAGTGGCTGGGATGATAGGCGTGAGCCACCAACACCCAGCAAAACTTACCTTTTTTTTTTTTTTTTTTTTTTTTTTTAAGAACAGCTCTTTATTTATTTTTATTTATTTGTTTTTTGCCAGTTCTGGGGCTTGAACTCAGGGCCTGGGCTCTATCCCTAAGCTTCTCTGTGCTGAAGACTAACGCTGTATCACTTAAGCCACAGCGTCACTTCTAGCTTTTCCTGTTTATGTGGTACTGAGGAATCAAACCCAGGGCTTCATGCATGCTAGGCAAGCACTCTACCACTAAGCTACATTCCCAGCCCAAAACTTACCCTTAATAGTGGCAATGCACCCTCTCATTTTGTGTGTGTGTTTGTGTGTGTGTGTGTGTGTGTGTCTGCAAGAGAGAATGTTAGTACTAAGACTTGAACTCAGGGCCTCATGCTCTTGCTTAGCTTTTTCACTCCAGCACTCTGCCACTAGCTCCACCTCTGGCTTTTTGCTGGTTAATTGGAGATACAAATTTCTCACATTTGTCTGTCAAGGCTAGCTGGGAACTGCGATCCTCAGAGCTCAGCCTCCTGAGTAGCTAGGATGACAGGTATGAGCTACCAATGCCCACTTTTTGCATGTTCCTTTAACTAGAAGAGAAGCCATAATGCTTGCATGATTTGAAGTTAATTGAAAAATTATGTGAAAAAAATCATGTGAGTATAAAATAATGTTTGGTAAATATTTTGTTAAATATTGTTTATTAAACATAGGCCATCTTGTCAACTTGACCTTAAAGAAAAGGTATATAAAGATAATATTGATCAAAAATTGCAATGAGGGCTGGGAATGTGGCTTAGTGGTAGAGTGCTTGCCTAGCATGCATGAAGCCCTGAGTTCAATTCCTCAGTACCACATAAGCAGAAAAAGCCGTAGTAGTGCTGTGGCTCAAGTAATAAGAGTATTAATCTTGAGCAAAAGACGCTTAGGGACAGTGCCCAGGCCCTGAGTTCAAGCCCTAGGATAGGCAAAAAAAAATTGCACTAATAAAAATGAGAAAGACAGGCACCAGTGACTCACCCCTGTTATCCTAGCTACTTAGGAGGCTAAGATTTGAGGATCATAGTTCAAATCCAGCCTGTGCAGGAAAGTTTGTGAGATTCTTATCTCCAGTGAACCACAAATTTAAAATATCTGGCAGTGGAGTTGTGACTCAAGTGATACAGTACTACCCTGAGCAAAAGAAGCACAGGGATAGTACCCCAGGCCCCTGAGTCCAAGCCCCCAGGACTGACACAGAAAGAAAGAAAGAAAGAAAGAAAGAAAGAAAGAAAGAAAGAAAGAAAGAAAGAAAGAAAGAAAGAAAGAAAGAAAGAAAGAAAGAAAGAAAGAAAGAAAGAAAGAGAAAGAGGGAGGGAGGGAAGGGGAGGGAGGAAGGAAGGAAGGAAGGAAGGAAGGAAGGAAGGAAGGAGAAAGAGGCAGATTTAAGGATTGCAATATATATTTTATTGATGTATTAGAAACATCCGAGTTTTCTTATGAGGATGCTGCTATATCTTGGAGCACTTCCTCCCTTGAGACTAAGACAGAGAGTCCTGTGGAGAACCAATTCAGACAGCACAGAGACGCCTAAAGCACCAATGCAAACCAGGAGAATAATCAGACATGACCCACAGGGACTCAACAAAGTTAGAAGAAAATAGACAATGGCCCATGTCAGGAGGAGGAAGAGGAAAAGACGGGGAAAGAGGAGGAGGAGGAGGAGGGCTCTTTGGAATATCTAGAAACTATACCAAATTTCACTGAAACTAGGGTTGATATTCAATGTAGAAAGTGACTTAGGAGTTCTGAGAGGAAAAATCTAACTTTGGATCTAGAAAGCATGTGAGAATCTAAAATATGCTCTTGAAAAAGCATTCCTGCAGGGTTTGTTGACACAGACAGAATAATTGCTTACTTAAGAATCATCTGTGATTATATAAAAAATATGTGGGTCATTGTACTCATCTAGAGCAGTCTAACTCAGCAATGCATCAATGATGACAGGCTTCCAGAGACAGGTATATGGAAAGATCATGGCTGATCGATGGGCTATCTGGGCATCTGTGTTTGTGTGGTGGACCAGTTGCCCTGAATCTACTCCACATCACCCAAGCTGATTACTATGAATGTAGCTAGCCACTGTTCAGGATAAAGCAGGTGTCCAGATCTCAAGTAAAGGTTTAGAAAAACATGCCTACAAAGAGTCTTGCTTTTCCTACAGCTCAATATTGCTCACAAGGTAGTGAGCAATGATAACCAGAA
This sequence comes from Dipodomys merriami, assembly GCF_024711535.1. Lineage (NCBI taxonomy): Eukaryota > Metazoa > Chordata > Mammalia > Rodentia > Heteromyidae > Dipodomys > Dipodomys merriami. The sequence goes on from NW_027204826.1 coordinate 893,864, forward strand.
AAAAGGTAGCCTCTATGTGTGTGTGTGTGTGTGTGTGTGTGTGTGTGTGTGTGTGTATGTGTGTATGTGTTGACTGACTAAAAACATTTGATTTTCTGTAGAAGTTGTTTCTTTCCCTTCATTTTGGCTTCTTGATAAGACTTGTGAACAATTTAAATGGCTCTTAGGCCAGGTGCTAGTGACTCACGCCTGTCATCCTAGCTACTCAGGAGGCTGAGATCTGAGGATCACAGTTAGAAGCCAGCCCAGACAGAAAGGTGATGAGCCTCTCATCTCCAATTAACCAACAAAAATACCAACAAAAACAAATGAGCAAACAAACAAAAAACCTGAAGTGGAGCTGTGGTTCAAGTGGTAGAACAAGAAGAGCCTAACAAGAGAGTGTGAGGTCTTGAGTTCAAGCCCCAGTAGTGGAGTATGTGTGCATGCACACACGCACACATAGAATTAATTAATGGCTCTGAAAAGCGTATCGGTTGTAGATTTTTACTACTTATATGCTTTCCATCTCATTTTTGTCCCTCATGCAAAAATATGCTTTTCATCTCATTTTTTTTTTTTGATCCGGTCGTGGGGGCTGAACTCTGGGCCTGGGTGCTGTCCCTCAGCTCTTCAGCTCAAGGCTAGCGCTCTACCACTTGAGCCACAGTACCACTTCCGGCTCTTTTCCTTTTTGCTTTACGTGGTACTGAGGAATCGAACCCAGGGCCTCATACATGCAAGGCAAGCGCTTTACCACTAAGCCACCTTCCCAGCCCCTCATTTTTGTCCCTTATGCAAAGGACAATGAAAGATTTTTAGTCCCCAGCACTGGTGGCTCATGCCTGTAAGCCCAGCTACTCAGGAGGCTGAGATCTGAGGATCGTGCTTCAAAGCCAGCCCAGGACAGAAAAGTCCGTGAGACTCTTATCCCTGTTAATCACCCAAAAAGCCAGACGTGGAGCTGTGGCTCAAGTGATAGAGCACTAACCATGAGCATAAAAGCGCAGGGACAGCGCGCAGGATCTGAGTTCAAGCCCAAAGAAAAAGATGATTCTGGCACAAAGAAAAAGATGACTCAAGTTTGTGCCTGTGTGAGTTTTCTAAAAATCCAGAAGGCCACACCTCTAATTGGCTTCGTCATTCTTGACATATTTTTACCACTCACACAGCAGTTCTCAGGAGTACTGGAGATCAGCAGAGGTGATAAGTCTCCCCTCTCCTCCCCACCCACCCCCCAAATCTGACCTGTCTAGAGATGTCAGGCTGGGGGCCAGGAACTGCTGTCATCAGTGAGAGGAGGCCAGAAATGCTACAGTTCATCCCAGAGATTTGCTGTGTTTACAAAAAGGTGTTTTGTGTGTGTGTGTGTGTGTGTGTGTGTGTGTAAAAGCTTCTTGTGACAATATGGGTTTTGTTGTTTGAGGGCAATCGAGATTTATAGAATCTCTGAGAATCTGGACTCTAGGGACTTCTAGCTAGACTTTATTCCATTTTGTTCAGGGCGTATTACTTATTATTTGATTTTGAGGCTCAAGAAATAAAATTAGCTACCTGATAGCTAATCAGTTCTACCAGTGCCAGACAGAAAAGCAGGCCCTTTTGCACACATGCTGTTTCATCTGTATTATAACCTAGGAAATATTGATTTTGGTTTAGTGGTTGTTTTGTTTTCATTTTTGTTGGTCATGGGGCTTGAACTCAGGGTCTGGGCACTGTCCTCGAAGGTTTTTTTTTGCTCAAGGCTAGCACTCTACCACTTTGAGCCATAGTGCCACTTCCAGTTTTCTTGTGTTTAATTGAAGATAAATATCTCATGGACTTTCCTGCTAGGGCTGGCTTTGAACCTGGATCCTCAGATCTCAACCTCCTTAGTAGCTAGGATGACAGGCGTAAGCCACCAGCACTTGGTGGAAATATTGTTAATCTCATTTTAATGATGAGGAGACTGAGGCTCAGAGAAGCATAGCTAGTTGGTCAATAATAAAAGTAGGATGTAAGCCCACATCTGACTCAAAACTCCTGACACCTGGTACTTTCCATGGTGTGTTTCCATGGTGACTACTGAACTCTTAACTACAGAGCAAAGATGTCTTAAGAAGGTAAGAGGGGGCAGAAACAGGAAATTCCTCAAATATTTTCATCTGAAATGTGGCTCCCTGGCACCAAATGTGTTTGCTCCAAGTATCTTAAAGGACTTGTACAGGTTATGATGTGTGTGTGTGTGTGTGTGTGTGTGTGTGTGTGTGTGTGTGTATGCATGCACACACATGCGTATGAGTATACTGGGACTTGAACTCAGGGTCTCAAGCTCTCAACTTGGCTTTTATGCTCTAGCCTGGCACTCTACCACTTGAGCTATACCTCCACTTTTGGCTTTTTGGTAGTTCATTAGAAATAGTTATGCCTAGGTTAGCTTTGAACCTCAGTCCTCAGATCTCAGCCTCCTGAATAGCTGGGATAACAGGCATGAGCCACAGGCCCAGATTACCCCTGATAAGCTGAAGCAGGAGGTAGTTTTTAATCATGTAGAATTTTTTTTTGCTTGTCCTAAGGCTTGAACTCAGGACCTGGGCATTGTCCCTGAGCTTCTTTTGCTCAAGACTAGCACTCTACCACTTGAGCCACAGTGCCAGCTTTTTTATGTAGTGCTAAGGAATTGAACCCAAGGTTTCATGCATGCTAGGCAAGCACTCTACCACTAAGCCATATTCCCAGCCCCAATCATGTAGAATTTTCAGGCTAAAAATGAAATGATCCTCGCTTCTTCCAGCCACTGAAGCATAAATTTTAATCATGATCCTCACTTCTTCCAGCCACTGAAGCATAAATTTTAATCCATGCCATTTGTCCCTGATTTGGGTGAACTGCATCAAATTCTCTTAAAATACTTTGGAGTTGCTTCTTATGTCCATTATTACATGTTCTACTCCAATAGTAAGCTTTGGATTTTTTTTCTTTTCAGAAGATTTCAACACAAAGCCTGTGTTAGGGCAGAGGACTATGAAAAGTTTCTTTTCTTCGTGTGTGTGTGTGTGTGTGTGTGTGTGTGTGTGTGTGTGTGTGTGTGTGTGTGTGTGTGTGTGTGTGTGTGTGTGTGTGTGTGTGTGTGTGTGTGTGTGTGTGTGTGTGTGTGTATTGGGGCTTGAACTCAGGACCTGGGCACTGTCCTTTAGCTTTTTCACTCAAGCCTGGTACTCTACCACTTGAGCCCTACCTCTGATTTTTTGCCAGTTCACTGGAGCTAAGTGTTTCATAGATTTGTCTGCTTTGGGCTGGCTTTGAACCTCAGGCCTCAGATCTCAGCTTCCTGACTAGCAAGGCCCTGGTTCATTCTCACAAAGCCTCATTTTTCTCTTTTTAGGCACTTTCCAGATTTTAATCACACATTCCAAATTTAACTTTTAATCTACTTATTCACATGACAGAAAAGTCCCTTTGTCCACAGCTGATATTTTTGTACAGGCTTTCTAAATGCTTTCTTCCTTTAGAGAATTCCTTTTTGTTGTCATTTCAGCTCCCAAAGCCAAATATCTTGAGCTCTTTCCTTTTTTTCCCTTTTCTTTTTTTTTTTGTCTGCTTCAACTCAGGGCCTGGGCACTGTCCCTGAGCTTTTCTACTCAAGACAAGTGCTCTACCACTTAAGCCACAACTCCATACCATCTGGTGATGAACTGGAGATAAGTCTCACAGACTTTCCTGCCTTGGCTAGTTTTGAATAGTGATCCTCAGTTCTCAGTCTCCTGAGTAGCTGGGATTACAGGATGAGCCACCAGTGCCAGGCCTTGAGTTCTTTTCAAACAGGCCCACTACCACCAGGGGTATTTCACAATCTTACTCCTAAAAACAAAGCTGCATCTAAAAACAAACTCCTAAAAACAAAGCCAAGGCAAAGAAATGGCCCAGATGTAGAGAATTTGCTTGTACGGTGTTGGTTTAGGCTTTGGTGTCTCCTCCCTAAACTCCATAGATTCAGCAGGGGAGGGAAGAAGGAAAGAAGATATTTTTTCTGGAAGCTTCTAGATCATGATCTCCTCAAAGTCAGACAGCTGCCGCATCTGTTCGGCCTGCATGGAATGCCTTCGGAGCAGCTGCTTCTTATTTCTCAACTCCACTGTCTTGGGAGACTGTGGGGCCGCGGGCAGCATCGTTTTCAGGCCGCTGGTGAGGAGGGGGGACGAGGTCTTGCCGCCAGCCCTCCCATCCAGAATCAGGGGGTTGAGGTTGACATTTAGAGGTGGAAGGAAGCCAGGCCTCGCAGGAGAAAAGCGCTCGAGCAACAGAGTCCCCGAGCCTCGTCTTTCCAGAAGATGGGGGTGCCTGCGACACACGGACATGGGAGAGGTGCTGGCCACGGTGTCCAGCGAGTCCCGAGAGCTGTGGAACAGAGACGGGGGTGTCTCACCCCACTTCTTTCTATCCAGGAGACCCTTGCTGGCCTCAGGGGCCATGGAGGCAGGAGAGTCGGCCTTTGGTGATAAATCCAAGTCATTTTCTAGCCTTTTGAAGGAGGCGATCTCTTTAAGAGCAGGGGGCCCTGGCAGACACATGCCCCCCTTCTCCGGGTCAGCAGGAAGGGGCCCTCGCCTGGCTAGCAGTGGCTGAGAAGCCTGCCCTTTCCAGGAGGCTGACGGTGAGGAGGCTGCCAGCCTGAGGCCCTGCTCTTTGCCATCCATGCTGCTGGTCCTGGAGAGGGGTCCCCTCTTGGGGAAGGCCATGTCACCCTTGCTCACGATGACCCCGCTGTCCACGCCTGGGCCAGGGGCCTCCTCCTGACGCACAGAAGGGGCAAGGAGACCCCAGGGTTCCGACTGAAGCCTCTTCAGTTGGGGTAGACGAGCCCTTTTGGGGTTCCCTCCCTTCTGGGTGGGTGACCCCAACTCCTGGAGGCTCTTCGAGGGGCTGGGAACACTTGGATGTCCCGGCTGGAGAGGGAAGAAGTCATGATCATGATCATTCTGGGTTGCTGGAGACCCTAGGCCAGGGGCCTCCAGTTCCACATCCGAAGGGGAGGCGCACGGCCGGCCCTCCGTCCTGGGGGCCAGGGCAGTGTGAAGGAACTGCTGGGTGGTCTGGGAGCCTGAAGGGGATTTGTCAGTGGTGATGATAATCACTTCCTTCCCTTTGGCCCTGCAGGCATCCAGGAGATGGCGAAGCGTGTCTTTGTCGTCTGTCTGGATGGCATAAACCAGGGCCGAAGCCCCTGTGTGGTCCTCGAGGCTGGGGTCAGCACCACTGGCCAGCAGCAGTGACACCACGTCACCCCCGGCCTGGCCAACGCACGCGTGGATCAGTGCCGTCTTGCCCGACCGGTCCTGGATGTTGGGGTCTGCCCGATGCTCCAGCAGGAACTTCACCATCTTCCACCTGCTGCTGCTGTGTGCGTCCTCGTGCTGGGTGAGGCAGGCCACCATGAGCGCTGTCTCTCCCCTGTCATTGCTCTCGTTGATGTACGCGCCGCCCTCCAGCAGCAGCCGGGTGAGCCGCAGCCGCCCCAGCCGCACGGCCTGCAGCAGGGAGTTCCCGCCGGCCCGGAGCTCCGTGTCATCATCCAGCATGCTGGCCACAGCTGAGCGCACAGGAGCACGGGGGGCCACGGGGACAATCAGACCTAGCAAGGGAAAGAGGAGGAGAGATAGTACATGTTCTGTGTGTGTGTGAGAGAGAGAGAGAGAAAGAGAGAGAGAGCGCACACCAGTACTGGGGTTTGTGTCTGTTTTCTAACAAGGCCTTCCTGCTCTTGAATTATTCACCATCCTTTCAAGTTTCCATTCAAATCTTACCTCCTTTGTAAAAAAGTATTTAAAAAACACTCAAAATTGAAGAGGGAAAGTTGAGTAAGAAGACAATGGCTCATATGCAGATGCTGTAAATATAGAACTCCTATAAATCATTGCAAAAACAGGATACAGGAGTGGCCCATAGGCTCTCTTGTGACTCACACCTGTCATCCTAGCTACTCAGGAGGCTGAGATCTGAGGATTGAGGTTCAAAGCCAGCCTGGGACGAAAAGTTTAGGAGACTCTTATCTCCAGTGAACCACCCAAAAAAAGTTGGAAATGGAGCTATAGCTCAAATGGTAGAGTCCTAGCTTTGAATGAAAAAGGTCAAGGACAGAAGCCAGGCCCTAAGTTCAAGCCCCAGGACCAGCCCACAAACATATAGACACACACACACACACACACACACACACACACACACACACACACACACACACACCATTACAACCTTCACCAGAATGGTTTAAATTAGACAGGGCAAGAATACCAACAGTGTGTGAGAGTTGGAAAGTAATGGCACACTGCTGGATGTAGAAATGGGTTTTGCAAGCCAGGCACCGGTGTCTCATGCCTGTCATCCTAGCTACTCAGGAGGCTGAGATCTGAGGATCCTGGTTCAAAGCCAGCCCAGGCAGGAAAGCCTATGAGACTCTTATCTTCAATATACCACTAGAAAACAGGAAGTGGTGCTGTGGCTCAAGTGGTAGAGCACTAGCCTTGAGCTGAAGAGCTGAGGGACAGCGCCCAGGCCCAGAGTTCAAGCCCCATGACCGACAAGAAAAAAAGAAATGGGTTTTGCTGAATAGAAGGCAATCCATGTCTACGTCGGTGTCATGTCCTGTGGTAGAGTTCGCCCATCTGGGTGGGGGAGTTGTTGCTATGATTGGCTCAGACCAAAATAAATGAGGCTCGAATAGGCTCTCCATTCTCTCAGAATCCAGCTGCTAGATATGGAAATGTCTCCACTGCCAGAAAGAGCTCTGGAGCTTCTGCTTACAGCCTAGTTCACTGGCAGAGTGTGGGTGAGCCTACCTCCAATCACCAGCCCAAGACTGAACCTCAAAGGGGAAACCCCCAAAGCCTTCCCCTGCTCCCCATGGGAGAAATGAGCGTTGACTGCAGGTAGTACTCCTGGGGATGGTTTATTTACAGCAATCAGTTACTGATAAATATGTAACCCAAAAGACAGCCCTCATTCCTTGGAGACAACACTGGTAACAAACCCAAGAAGAAAATAGGTAAGAGAAGTGAAAGCTGGGTACTGGTGGCTCACACCTGTCATCCCACCTACTCAAGAGACTGAGATCTGAGGGTCCTGGTTCAAAGCCAACCCAGGCAGAAAAGTCTGTGAGATTCTTATCTCCAGTTGAACAGCAAAGAGCTGGAAGTGAGGTGTAGCTCAAGTGGTAGAGTGACTTTAGCCAACAGGTTAGCAAGGGCACAAAGCCCTGAGTTTAAGCCTCAGTATTAGCATGATATATATATAGAGAGAGAGAGATATAGATATATACACATGTATATATATATATATATATGTATATATCCAGCATTCAAAAGTTAAAATCATGCCTTCTCTAATAGAAAGAATAAGGGAATGCCATCTTTGTCCCAAAGTCATTTGATTATTTTAGTGATCACAAAACAGTGCAAGTCATACATTTATTTTCAAAGACCAGTATAAGCCCACCTTCCTTGATCTTCAAGATTTTATTAATTTATTTACTTTTGTGCCAATACTGAAGCTTGGAATCAGGGCTTCACACTCTGCTTTGGCATTATTATTGTTGTTGTTGTTGTTGTTATTTTGCTCTCGCCTGGTGCTCTGCCATCTGAGCCACAGCCCCCACTTCCAGCTTTTGTTGATTAATTGGAGCTAAGTATCTCACAGACTTTTCTGCCAGGGCTGGCTTCAAACCACAATCCTCTGATCTCAGCTTCCTGAGTAGCTAGGATGACAGGTGTGAGCCACCAGCGCCTGGCTAGATGAACATTTATTAAGTTGCTCCAAAAATTGTTTTAAAATTGTCTATTGAAGCTGGGCGCCAGTGGCTCACGCCCGTCATCCTAGCTATTCAAGTGGCTGAGATCTGAGGATCGCGGTTCAAAGCCACCCTGGGCAGGAAACTCTGTGAGACTCTTATTTCCAATAAACCACCAGAAAACTGGAAGTGGTGCTGTGGCTCAAGTGGTACAGCACTCGCCTTGAGTTGAAGAGCTCAGGGACAGTGCCCAGACCCAGAGTTCAAGCCCTACAACTGACAAGAAAAAATGTCCATTGTACTCATCTGTAGTACCTGTCTAAATACACTTTGAGGACTGAAACTGCCCTGTGGTCTTAAGGAACTGCCAGTCTGTGATGGGAGAAGGACAGGACCCAGAGACAGGTGCTCTGAGGGGCTGCAGGATGGCTCAATTGGTAGGAACGCCAAGTGAGAAATGGAAGACCCAGGTTTGAATCCCACCTCTGCCAGTTGGACAAACATCAAGTGCCAAATGAATAGATTAATCTAACCACCCACCTTTACAGAATTGTTACAAGGATCTGATGATAGGTACTCTGTAAATAAATAAATAAATATAAAAATAGAAATAAAATCCGAGGAGCCGGGTGCTGGTGGCTCACACCTGTCTGTCATCCAAGCTACTTAGCTGAAGTCTGAGGATCACGGTTCAAAACCAGCCCAGGCAGGAAAAACTGTGAGACTCTTACCTCCAATGAACCACCAGAAAACCAGAAGTGATGCTGTGGCTCAAAGTAGTACAGCGCTAGCCTTGAGCAAAAGAGCTCAAGGACAGTGCCCAGGCCCTGAGTTCAAACCCCATGAATGACCAAAAAAAAAAAAAAAAGTCTAAGGGATTCTTACTTGGAACAAAATTG